>NC_057803.1:29914058-29922052 GCF_018294505.1 Triticum aestivum
CATAGGCATAGTCCTGCCACGTGTCTTTCCCTGGTTTCTCCTGGCGGCAGGGCTATGCCTATGGCAAAGCCGTCGGCATAGATGAAAATCTATGCTGACGGCATTGCCGTAGGCATAGATCTGCCATGTGGCAAGCCCTGGTAACTCCTCGGCTTATATATGCCGACGACTTTGCCGTAGGCATAGTTTTTTTATTTTTTTTATTTTCCCTGTTTTCTCTTTTTCAATTCATTTGACAGCATTTCAAAGCAGAATAATATGGAATTATGCAGAAATATGACAGTTCATCATCTAAACATACTCAAGTTCATCATCATCATCTAAACATAGTCAAGTTCATCATCATCATCTAAAGATCATCACCGGCGGAAGTTCATGAACATAAAAGTAGTGCAAGACATGGAACATCATAAAAGTAGCAACATGAAAGGCATGGCATGACGGCCACATGCACGGAATCATCATCGACATCAAGCAAGACCACCTCCGCCAAAACCACCACCAAGACCACCTCCGCCAAAACCACCACCACCAAGACCACCTCCGCCAAAACCGCCACCGCGACCACCATCACTCTACCAGATCGGAGTGACTGGGGTCGACGGAGCAGTAGTCGAGCCACCGGTCCCCTACATGTTTCAGAAGAGATTCTAACGGTAAATATGATATGATAGTGTTGAATGAACGAGAACTAGTTTGCCAGTAGTTAGGCAAATGTACTAACCGGACCATCACTGCCTAGTGCCACCCATTCATCAAACGTGGGCACGTGTGGGGGTTCTCCCGCAGGTGGTGGTGGGGGTCCCATTTGTGATGGATCCGTGCGGTTACTCCAAGACGCCAACATAGCCTGGATGTTAGTTAAACAAGCAAACTAGAAGGTCAGAAGGAATGAAAGTGCAAAAAATTAGCTTGGTTTTAAGAGGGAAAAACTAACCGCCATCATCTGACGGTTGTAATCATCATTTTCCTTCACTCGTTGCAAGTACTCTCGCACCTCGAGATTCCTATGCTCGACAAAGGCCTTATATGCCTACATAATTTAGGTTGTTTCTAAGTGAGCAATGCTGAAAATGAACTGAGAATGCTAGAGAGAAAAAGATAAAGGGGAAGTACTTACAGCATGCTGGCGGGCTAAGGGAGTCTGTGAACGCCCCATACTCTCTAACTGGCTCGGGTTGGTAGAACGAAGCCGTGTGTACGAGATCGAAGGAGTTATCAAGCCATCGAAACACGGATACCGGCCATGTGACTTCCCCTGGATGGCCACCACCGCCGTGTCGTCGATCTGAGACTGGGCAACCTCAGGAACAGGAACATCCGGATGCAACTTCTGATAGTGCTGAGTGTAAGACTCCAGGTGCTCCTCGGTCTTGCCGTAGTACTGGCTCTCGCCCTCCTTGTGATGACTCCGCTCACGGGCCAGCTTCCACGACTCAATGTCTGAGAGTGGCCTCTTCAACTTGTCCTCCTGCAACGTCAAACAGAAGTTAGCCATACATAAGAACATGATGGTAAAGAAGAACAAAAATGCATCATGCATATAGATATACCTTCATGGCCTTGAAGCCCCAGTGGTTCCTGTTTCCTTGGCCGTGTGTCCCGTCTTTTCCACGGTTAGCCCGGGTCTTGATGCTCTTGGGAGCAAACTCTGCATCATCGCCAAGCCACCTATCCACCAAACTCGCCCATCCGTCATGCCTTCCATAGCACCAACGAGGAACAACCTATGCAAATTTTGGAAGCATGACATGTGAGCACGAAACATATAGTTGACTGCTTGAAACAATGATAAGTTAGTAATAGTTACCATCATGAACTGCTCCCTGTTCAAGGTAAGTCGTTGCCTCTACGCTTGAGTTTTGGTCATCTTTTGTTGCAGGTAGATGTGGTAGTACTGCGAGACGGCAACCCAGCGCACCTCGTACTGCAACTGACGAGCTTTCTTCTTTGCAGCCGCAAGCAAGGCCACGTCAGCTCTGGCCTTGTGCTCGTCAAGAACTCTATAGAGTTGCTGCAATCATGCATAAACCAGAAGCAAACAAGGCATGAGTTGAGTGATTCAATGATAAACTATGAACAAAACTGAAGACAAGTGATTCAGAAGAGAACTTACCCAAAATTTGGTGATCATGGCCTTAGCGGCCGTCCCGTACTCCGTGTTGCTGCAAGCCTCGTAGTGGGCCCAGCTCGTGGCCAAAACCCGCAGCTGCGGGTCCCTGTCTGGCCGCGGGCAGAATAGGCCAGGCCAAAACTCCTTCAACAGGACAGTGATAAGGCCATTCGGTTTACGGCCCTTTCCGCGAAGGATCCAGTTTCTGCAAAAGAATCAAATGATTGTCATGTGTACAATAAGAAAATGTTGTCATGTGTTGAAAATATGATTGAGAGGCACTTACTCTGTCCCCACAGGTTCAATGAGCCACTTGTGCTCCTCGATAGAAGGTGGTGTAGGTAGTCCGGCATTACCACGCAGCCACCCCTGTGGAGCACCCGGTGGCAAGTCACCCCACAACTCGGGATCAACATCCCCTCCACCCGCCTCGCCCTCCTCCTCACCCTCCTCCTCGCCCTCCTCCTCCTCGCCCTCCTCCTCCTCACCCTCCTCCTCCTCGCCATTAGGAACATACTCCTCCTCCTCAGACTTAGAAGGTGCCTCTGTATAGGAGGGCATCGAAGAAGACCCTCCTATTTCGGACACGGCCCGGAGTGTTTTGCCCCGGCTGCCTCTCCCCCCACCTCCTCCTCCTCTAGGGGCTCTCCCCCCACCGCCTCCTCCTCTAGGGTCTCCTCCCCCGACCCCTCCACCTCCCTGTGAGGTGTCATCCTCGCGTAGTCGGGAGGGAACCTTGTGG
This sequence comes from Triticum aestivum, assembly GCF_018294505.1. Lineage (NCBI taxonomy): Eukaryota > Viridiplantae > Streptophyta > Magnoliopsida > Poales > Poaceae > Triticum > Triticum aestivum. The sequence continues at coordinate 29,916,914 of NC_057803.1, forward strand.
GCTCGTCCACTCCGAGTAAGTCCTTTGAATTTACTGAGGAAACTGGCGCCGCTAGACTTGCCCATGATTAGCAAACCTGCATTGAGAAGAGAATAAACAATTAGTAAGGATATCAATTAAACAAGCATACAAGAAAAACATTATTACCAGAAGAGCACATTAAGCATACTATTGTAATGATCATTAAAAGAACTTACATTTTCTAGAACCCATATGAATCATCACTATTGTAATCTATTTGTGGACCGGTCTCATCATCACTATCACACATATCTTCTTCGTTGTCTGACGGAGGTGGAGGCTCTTCCTCATTGTCAGTGTCTTCATTTAACTTTTCAAGCATAATTATGTCTCTTTGATTCACAACTGCCTCACCATCAATCTGTGCATCGTCGTCGTTTGGGTCCAGGTCAACATAACCCAAGTTATCATCCTCGTTGTTTCGGACCACGTCATCATGTTCTTCTTGATAGAACACTCCCTCGTATGTCATGGGGTTTATGTTGTAGTAATCATCATCGTTCAGGACCGGTAGCTTACCATGCGGCGACACCTTGAAAACAACTTCCCAACCCTTTAGGTACTCTTTCTGGCATGGGTAAGGCAGATAATATACTTGTGTGGCCTGGGTAGCGGCGATAAAGAGAGCAGCTCTGGCATAGACGGTTGATGGTTTAACTTCAACTAAACCAACAGAAGGCGTATGTCTCAGACCCTTTTTGGGGTCGAACCATCGGCATTTGAACACAGTGAGACTTAGGTGTTCGCGGCCACGTTTGAATGTAAGCTCGTATATTTTTCCTACCCTTCCATAGTAATCTACTTTATTATCTCCTTCAGTGAAGACTCCAGTATTTATGGTTTTGGGATCAGGCTGACTGTTCTGGTGCTCCTCTGTATGGAAGCGATACCCATTCACATCATACTTTTGGCATGTCATAACGACAGGGTCAAAACCCATGGAAACCCATCTCAATTCTTCATCCATTGATTCGGTCGGATCATTTCCCTACAAGTTTAATTGAAATTATAGGGTGCATGAGTTTAATTGAAATTATAGGGTGCATGAGTTTAATTGAAATAGGTAATAGGGAAGTGTGAAAAATTACTTTCTCCATGAACCACACAACGAAATTTTTCCTTCCATCAACACCCTTTCGGAGAAGAGCAAGTGCCTCCGCTTCAGTAGGAGGCAGCATTCCCGTCCATTCTTCTTCAACGAATCGACTACAATAAGAACAACGGTATAAGAACTAGGCAAAGTGAACATAACGAATTGACTAAAAGAATGGTGCAAAGGTATTACCTCATCCACTCATCCTCAACTTCCTTGATGTTGTGCAAGATATAGAACATGACATCCTCCCACTCATCTCGTGGCATGAGATAAGGTTTCGAGCATCCAGCCCTACCACCTTGCCCGATGAATAGAGGCAACTTGGGTTTATACTTGGGTTCTTTTGTATTGTATCGAGACACCTTATTGTGCAACGTGGGAACATGGTACGGATAGTAGGCTGTCCCGAGGTCTGCCACCTCCTCTAGGATAACTGCCTCAGCTATGGAAGCTTCAATCTTAGCTTTGTTTCCACATTTCTGTCTCAGATGCTTGTTCTGTCTCTCAGGGCCGTACTACCAACGATTCTACACAGGGCCCCCCAACAATACCTCGTTCGAGAGGTGCAAAATGAGATGTGTCATCGGAGTAAAGAAGCCTGGCGGGAAGATCTTCTCTACCTTGCATATCAACTCTGGCGCCTTCTTATGCATTTCTTTTATCTTCTCAGGACATACTTCTTTAGCACAAAGCGTGCGGAAGAAATGGCTTAACTCCGCAAGCAGATGCCAGACACGCTCAGGAACATAGCCCCGAACCATCACCGGCATAATCCGCTCAATCCATACATGATAGTCATGACTCTTGAGCCCGGTCACTCTGCCCATTGAAAGATTGACCCCCTTACTTATATTCGACGCATAACCATCAGTGAACTTCACGTTGTGTTTCAGCCACTTGAATGCCTCCATCTTATGATCCTTTTTAAGTATGAAGTCAGCATCTGGCTTGAACCAAGATTTTCGACTGCCTGTGGGAGGCTGCATGTGTAGACGTGGTCTATCACAAATATTCTGTTGATCAACTCTAGCATTAACATTATCCTTTGTCTTATCAGGAATGTTGAGGATCGTGTGAAAAAGGGACTCTGCGACATTCTTTTAGGTGTGCATCACATCTATGTTGTATGGAAGTTTGAGGTCCTTAAAATAGGGAAGCTGCGTGAAGGGGGTAATGTGAGTCCAGTTGTGCGTCTCACCATATCCTTCAATTTTTTTTTCCTTTACCTTTTCCTTTACCCTCGCCCTCGTCTTCGCCTGTGGCTTTGCCTTTGCCTTTGCCTTTCCCTCCACCGGCAGGCTTAAGAGCTTTCAGCTGAGCAAGCACATCCGCACCAGAAACGTTGGAATCTCGTTTACTTCATGGACAACTTTGCCTTTTGTGAAGTTCTTCTTGTCTTCCCTATCAGGATGGTCTGGAGGGAGGAACTGTCGATGCAAGTCAAATGCAACATACTTGCCACCCTTCTTCAGCCAAATGAAAATTAAGGCCTGCATGCACACTGGGCAAGGCATCTTTCCACTTGTACACCATCCGCAGAACAGGGCATAACCGGGAAAGTCATGCATGCAATATTGTAGCCAAACTTTCATCAAGAAATTTTTCTGCAGATGTCGGTCGTATGTCAACCTCGGGAAGTACCAAGAATGGTGCAAATCATCCAGCAACGGCTGCATAAACACACTCAAATTCTTCCCCGGATATTCAGGCCCCGGAATTATAAGCGACAGGAACATGGTCTTGCGTTGCATTATGGCGCCGGGAGGGAGATTGAGCAGAATAACAAATACGGGCCAACAGTTGTATGGATTAGACGACATACCATATGGATTGAACCCATCACCTGTTATAGCAATTCTGACATTCCCAGCCTTGGCTGCTTCCTCCGGGTACTCTATATCGAATGACTTCCATGCTTCACCTCCTGATGGATGTACAATTTTTTTGGATTGTACCTTTTCCCTTCCTTGTGCCACTTCATCATTTTGGCAGACTCCTCGGTGATGAAAAGGCGCTGCAGTCTTTTTATAAAATCAAGATACCGAAGAACCTTCATAGGGATTTTTAGCTGCTGCTTCTGACCATGCTTATCGACCACCTCAATATACCGAGAGGAACCGCACTTCCTACAGTACTTGTCATCCGCATACTCATGCCTAAACAAAAGGCAATTCTTTGGACAAACATGTATTTTCTCATAGTCCATGGAGAGCGCCTTCATGATTTTCTTCGTAGCGTACATAGTTTTCGGCAGTTCATGGCCCTCAGGTAGGCTGTTAGCCCATACTCCCAGAAATGCTTCGAAGCAACCTCGGCTACAGCCGTACTCAGCCTTGACTGCCATCAGTTGCGAGATGGCATCCAGCACAGACAGCTTGGCACCCTCATAGAGAGGTTTCTTTGACGAGGCCAAGATTTCCAGGAAGGCCTTTGCGGTTTCGTCCGGTTCCTCCGGTTCATTCGCTGAATGTGACGGAGGTGTCGGCTGTGCAGCAAAGACATCATCTAGCATGTCTCTAACCCCATCATCCTCATAACCAGCGACGCGTTGTCGTATCACATCCTCTCTACCACGGTCCTGCTGGGCAAAGTTTATCGGCATATTAAAGTTGGGCATAAATCCATGCGTGCGAAGGTGCTTAGTCATCTCACTCTTATCTCTGCGGATACGTCTCTTACATCTGGCATACGGGCATTCTGGCACCATCCTCATTGGACTACGGAATATCTCTTTCAAAAACACATCAGTTTTCTCGACCCACTCTGTTGTTACTTGATTCCGACAGAAAAACCCACTATACATCCACTGATTATCTGCCATCTCTGCTTTATTGGAAGCCACACAACAAAATTAAGGATTCATTTAAATTACTCACATCAATATTTTATTTTTTACAAGGTTGACGAGAAACGACATTTAATCCACCTACATCTCTAATAGGTAAAGATGGGTCCTAATCCCACCCGAGAATGTGTAGATTGAGTACGTTGTCCATGCTCTACCCCATTCCGAGACAAAATTTCGGCAGCACGTCCCCGGTGTTCTCCAAATACATGTCTCAGCAAAATGCCGAGAGAATGTGCATCCGGAGAACAACAGGGAGGCGCCGCCGAAATCCTGTCTCGGAATGGGGTAGAGCATGAACAACGTACCCAATCTACACATCCTCGGGCTGTCCGTGGAAAGCGCTGGACAATCCGAAAGAGTTGCGGTGATAAACATGCAATTGAATGCATATTTATCGATGCAACCCTTTCGGACGGGAGACCTAGGTTACGCGACTTGATGTGAAAATTTAATCTAGTGACATGATTAAAAGAACGTATGAGGTGGTGGATTTGTAGCTCACCCTCGGATGTAGATGATGTAGTCGATCAGCGAAGGGACAATCAAAGACCAAGAGCTCCAACGTCAATGATCACTCCACCGGAGGCAACACCAGAAATCCTCTAAATTCCACCAAATGAAAAAATTAGGTCATCACATCACATATAAAGCATCATCACACATCACATCATATCACAAACTTGTTTTAGCAAGACCAACTTGATGAAGTAACCACTCATCATATCCAAATTTTAACTTTCGTCTATCTATCTTCACAAAAAATTACTCTTCCCTCTCATCTCATCTTCACAATACATATATCTATAATATTGAGTATGTATCTGAAAACATAGTAAAACTGCACAAATATCCATTCATCTCATCTATCTATCTCATATTGTGCACTTAATTTTTTTTCACATTTATACTCTCTTTCATTTCATTCATCTATCTAACATCCATCTATCTTATCATCTATTACTATATATATATATATATGCATTCATCTACAACATTACTACACAAAAAAGGTAAAAAAAATCTTACCTACGGATGAGGGGGCGACCACCGGAGCAGGGGGGGCGGCCGATCGGGGCAGAGGACGACCACCGGAGCGGCAGGGGCGGTCGCCGGAGGGGCCGGCCGGTCGGACCAGCAGGGGGCCGGCCAGGCTAGGCCGTGGGCCGGCCGGGGC
>NC_057803.1:29922698-29950094 GCF_018294505.1 Triticum aestivum
CGGCAGGGGGCATGGGCGAGTGCGGCGGCGGCAGGGGGCGAGTGCGGCGACGGCAGCAGGGGGCGGGGTCGCGGGGAGTGGGAGAGATTGAGTGGATGAGGGTCGACGCGAGGGGATAAGGCAAACTATGCCGATGGCTGTCGTCGGCATAGATGCCACGTCACCGATCCCCGTGACACGTCCCCTATGGCCCCAGCGATGCCGACGGCTTTGCCGTCGGCATAGTTATATTTTTGATTTTTTTAATGTTTTTAGTAGTTCATATTTTTCATTTTTAAATATTTTTAGTAGTTCATATTTTTCCTTCTTTATGTTTTTTATTTCATATAGATTTTTTTAATGTTTTTATAGTTATATTTTTTCTTTTTTATGTTTTTATGTATTATTATTTCATATGGATTTTTAATGTTTTTTTAACCGCTGGGCCCTCTCCTCTCCCGGAACCACACAGAGGGGAGGGGAGGGGCCGAACTCGAGTAGCTTCGTCCGCCGAGGCCGTGGCCTGGTCGCGGGTCTGGGAGCACATGGCCGCCGACTCGCCGTCCGTGAGGGGGGCCACGCCCCGGAGACGCGTGCCGCCTCTTCGGACATGCCACCACACCACCCCGCATGTATGAGGGCCCGGTGCGACGCTCCGGTGGCATTGCTACCCCCCCCCAGGGCCCCCGTCCCGCCTAACCTTGTAGCATTTGACCACGGGATCTAGCCCTTTGACTTTGCACGGACGGGCTTTGACCAGCGGACCTCCCCGCCCGGTTGTGTTAGGTCAGCCCATAGGAACACTTTGGAGCAACAACCGGGCCAGACCCACAGGAAGATCCCCTCCGTGTAGACCCGACGCGTCCGTTTCCCCCCTCCAGGTGCCAGCGGCAGCGCCTTCCGTGAGGGGGGGGGGGCACACCCCGGACACGCGTGCCGGGCGTTTGCTGTTGGGTAACGTAGTAATTTCAAAAAAATTCCTACGCACACGCAAGATCATGGTGATGCATAGCAACGAGAGGGGAGAGTGTTGTCTACGTACCCTCGTAGACCGAAGCGGAAGCGTTGATGCAATGTAGAGGAAGTAGTCGTACGTCTTCCCGGTCCAACAGATCCAAGCACTGTTACTCCGGCACCTCCGAGTTCTTGACACATGTACAGCTCGATGACGCACCCCGGGCTCCGATCCAGCAAAGCTTCGGGGAGGAGTTTCGTCAGCACGACGGTGTGGTGACGATCTTGATGTTTAACCGTCACAGGGCTTCGCCTAAGCACCGCTACAATATGATCGAGGTGTAATATCGTGGAGGAGGGCACCGCACACGGCTAAGGAACGATCACGAAGATCAACTTGTGTGTCCTAGGGTGCCCCCTTGCCCCCGTATATAAAGGAGCCAAGGGGAGGGGGCAGCCGGCCAAGGAGGGGCGCGCCAGGGGGAGTCCTACTCCCACCGGAAGAGAGGAAGGAAAGGGGGGGGGGGGGCGCCGCCCCCTTCCCTTGTCCTATTCGGACTAGGAAGGGGAGGGGTGCGCGGCCACCTCCTGCCTCCTTCTCTCTTCTCCCTCAAGGCCCATGTAGGCCCAATAACCCCCCGGGGGGTTCCGGTAACCCCCCGGTACTCCGGTAAAATGCCGATTTCACCCGGAATGATTCCGATGTCCAAATATAGGCTTCCAATATATCGATCTTTATGTCTCGACCATTTCGAGACTCCTCGTCATGTCCGTGATCACATCCGGGACTCTGAACAACCTTCGGTACATCAAAATACATAAACTCATAATGAAACTGTCATCGTAACTTTAAGCGTGCGGACCCTATGGTTCGAGAACAATGTAGACATGACCGAGACACGTCTCCGGTCAATAACCAATAGCAGGACCTAGATGCCCATATTGGCTCCTACATATTCTATGAAGATCTTTATCGGTCAGACCGCATAACTACATACGTTGTTCCCTTTGTCATCGGTATGTTACTTGCCCGAGATTCGATCGTCGGTATCCAATACCTAGTTCAATCTCGTTACCGGCAAGTCTCTTTACTCGTTCCATAATACATCATCTCACAACTAACACATTAGTTGCAATGCTTGCAAGGCTTATGTGATGTGTATTACCGAGAGGGCCCAGAGATACCTCTCCGTCAAACGGAGTGACAAATCCTAATCTCGAAATACGCCAACCCAACATGTACCTTTGGAGACACCTATAGAGCTCCTTTATAATCACCCAGTTACGTTGTGACGTTTGGTAGCACACAAAGTGTTCCTCCGGTAAATGGGAGTTGCATAATCTCATAGTCATAGGAACATGTATAAGTCATGAAGAAAGCAATAGCAACATACTAAACGACCGAGTGCTAAGCTAATGGAATGGGTCATGTCAATCAGATCATTCAACTAATGATGTGATCCCGTTAATCAAATAACAACCCTTTGTCTATGGTTAGGAAACACAACCATCTTTGATTAACGAGCTAGTCAAGTAGAGGCATACTAGTGACACTTTGTTTGTCTATGTATTCACACATGTATTATGTTTCCGGTTAATACAATTCTAGCATGAATAATAAACATTTATCATGATATAAGGAAATAAATAATGACTTTATTATTGCCTCTAGGGCATATTTCCTCCAGTCTCCCACTTGCACTAGAGTCAATAATCTAGATTACACAGTAATGATTCTAACACCCATGGAGCCTTGGTGCTGATCATGTTTTGCTCGTGGAAGAGGCTTAGTCAATGGGTCTGCTACATTCAGATCCATATGTATCTTGCAAATCTCTATGTCTCCCACCTGGACTAGATCCCGGATGGAATTGAAGCATCTCTTGATGTGCTTGGTTCTTTTGTGAAATCTGGATTCGTTTGCCAAGGCAATTGCACCAGTATTGTCACAAAAGATTTTCATTGGACCCGATGCACTAGGTATGACACCTAGACGGATATGAATTCCTTCATCCAGACTCCTTCGGTTTCTGCTTCCGAAGTAGCTATGTACTCCGCTTCACATGTAGATCCCGCCACGACGCTTTCTTTAGAACTGCACCAACTGACAGCTCCACCGTTTAATGTAAACACGTATCCGATTTGCGATTTAGAATCGTCCGGATCAGTGTCAAAGCTTGCATCAACGTAACCGTTTACAATGAGCTCTTTGTCACCTCCATATACGAGAAACATATCCTTAGTCCTTTTTAGGTACTTCAGGATGTTCTTGACCGTTGTCCAGTGATCTACTCCTGGATTACTTTGGTACCTCCCTGCTAAACTTATAGCAAGGCACACATCAGGTCTGGTACACATCATTGCATACATGATAGAGCCTATGGCTGAAGCATAGGTGTTAGTGCATCTAGTGCCACCCCTAGTTGGTTTTGGAGTATTAACGACAAACCTAGTTGAGGGACTAATGTGTTTGTGAGAATTGCAGGATAACACAGGTAGAAGTCTCTCATTGATTCGGTTTTCCTACAAGAGATGACCCCTAAAAATGTACGAAGACATTGAAGTCAATGGTGGTATATGAAGATATTCACATTGAAGACACCACGTGAAGACTATGGAACTCGAAGACTTAGATATTTCGTAGTTCTCTTTCATTTGTGTTGAGTCATAGGAACCACCGTACTGTTAAGTGGGGTCCAAGAGAACCAGTCAGAACGACTGAAGTGATGCCTAATTAAAAACCTATGTCTTCAAGTGAAGACTATGAGAGCAAATCTTGTCCAGAGTCGGACAAGTCAGCTTTGCTTGTAGCCCAAGTAAAGTTGCCGTGTGGGTTTGAAATCTGACTGTTGGAACACGTGTCAGTTCCTTAGTGACCCAGAGTCATTTCGGACAAATCAGGTCGGGTTGCCTAGTGGCTATAAATAGTCCACCCCCTACAACCATAAACGGTTTGTGCTCAGATTCAGTGCACGACTTTTGTCGTTTGAGAGCAACCCACCTCGAAGCCTTTGAGAGAGAATACCTAGCGAGGATAAAGCCCCAACCACCCAGAGCCAGAGAGAATTGGGCATCACTCAAGTCTTCTTGTCTGAGTGATTTGAAGACTTATTACACTTGAGGACTGTGCATCCTCCAGACGGTTAGGCGTCGTGTTCTGAGCATCCAAGAGACATTGTGGATTGCTGGTGAACAAAGTCTGTGAAGGTTTGGGAGTCTACCTTGAAGACTTACCAGAGTGATTTGGCGAGGTCTGTGTGACCTTAGCTCAAGGAGAATACGGTGAGGATTGGGTGTCCTGAGCTACGTGTTCAGGACTGTGTGTCCGGGACTGTGTGTCCTAAGGTTTAAATACCTAGCCACTCCAACCAGACGTATAGTTGTCACAGCAACTGGAACTGGTCCAACAAATCATTGTCTTCAACGAGTCACTGGTTTCATCTTCACTTCCTTCTACTTACTGTTACTCATTGTGAAGTCATTGCATGTTTGCTCTATCTTTTGTCTTCACAACGTGAATGTATGTTCTGTTTGGCTTCATAATATCTTCCTACCTGATCCTTACTACACTGCAGCTATTTGTCATTGTGCTTTCACTCTATTGAATATTTGACCATGGCTTTCCTAGTGTAGTCTACCTTCCGCTGCATAGTAATAGGCATATCTCTACTGTTTGTCTTCATAACTTCCACGTTTTGAAGACTTTCATAAAAATCGCCTATTCACCCCCCTCTAGTTGATATAACGCACTTTCAATTGGTATCAGAGCAAGGTGCTCCCTTGTTCTGTGTGATTCGGTTTAACCACCTGGAGTTTTAGCTATGTCGACTGCAGGGATAATTAAAGTCTCCGCTACGTGCCCCGTCTTCGATGGAACTGAATATCCCTACTGGAAGAATAAGATGCGCATGCATCTTGAAGCCATTGACATCGACCTATGGTATGTCGTCGAGAACGGCGTTCCCAAGGCTGGAGAAGGTGTCACTGCTGCTGATGTCAAGAAGTTCACTCAACTGGACTCTACTGCCAAGAATATCATCTGTGGTCATCTGACCAAAGGACAGTATGGCCGTGTGAGTGCCTTGAAGACATCCAAGATGGTCTGGGACTGGCTCTCCAAGGTCAATGAAGGCATCTCAACCCAGAGAGATCAGAGAATCAGTGTCCTTCGCAACCTCTTCAACCGCTTCAAGCGAAATGACAATGAGAATATCCAGCACACATTTGATCAACTCACTGACATCACAAATGAGCTTCAAGCCCTCGGCGCCACTAAGATCACCAAACATGAAGTCGTCAAGACGCTGCTGAGATCACTGGATAGTTCGTTTGACATCCTAGCCCTGATGATTCAAGAACGTCCTGATTTCAAGAAACTCGATCCATCTGACATACTTGAGAGGCTCAACACGCATGAGTTTCAGCTTTCTGAGAAAAGAGATATCTACGGTCCAAACTATTGGCGAACTCGTGCCTTGAAGGCAAAAGTTGTTTCCTCATCTAAAGAAGAATCTGACAGCAGTTCTAATGATCCTGAAGACATTGGAAGGGAACTTGCAATGCTTGTGAAGAAGTTCCAAAAATTCACCAAGAAGAAAGGCTTCAGAAAGTCTTCACGATCAAGCTCAAGGATTGATGAAGCTTCTGCTCATGACTACAAGAAGAAAACATGTCACAAGTGCAAGAAAACTGGACACTTCATCTCTGAGTGTCCACAGTGGGACAATGAGAACAGAAAGAAGAAGAAGAGCAAGGAATATGACTCTGACGACAAGAAGAAGAAGAAGAAGAAGAAATACTCAAAGTCTTCTTCCAAGTCTTCCTCAAAGTCTTCATCACACAAGAAGAGCTCATCTAGCAAGGCACATGCGTTTGTTGGCAAGGAAATGGATTGAGAGGAGGAGTCCGCTTCTGAGGAGGCAGAGGTGGAGTTTGAGGAGTCTGATTCTGGCATTGCAAGTCTGGCTACAGCATACGTCGCCAAGTCCATCTTCAACACTGAAGACAATGACTTCATCACCGACACCGATGCAAATGACAAGGACTACTCCACTCCTACCTACTGCTTCATGGCATGCGGTGCCAAGGTAAACACACGCACTACTCACTATCAAACATCTAGTGATGATGACTCTGATTGTGGTTCAAAACCCAGCTACAAAACACTTGCTAAAATTGCAACTGAACAACAGAAAACTATGGAACATATTCAAAAACTGTTAGACAAAAGCGATGATCTGTTGGGTGCTGAAATGACTCGATCTGAATCCTTAATTGAAGACATAAAAAATCTTCCCGTTAAGTATCAGGAACTTGATAGTCGTCATGATACTCTCTCAACAACTCATGAAAAGCTTTCCTATGATTATCTTCAAAGGAAGCAAGATCTTGAGAAATTGAGAGCGGCTCATGAAGATCTTCAAAAGGAAAACGAGTCACTTCGCGCCAAACAGATCAGTTCCGCTTAGGAAGGATTTGAACCACCATGTCTTAAATGCATTGAGCGTGATAATGCTACTTCTATTGCTGAATGTTCCACTGCTACTGCTGTTGCAATATCTTCAACTGTTGATGTGGTAACTAACCCCTCTGCTGAGGATACCACTGCTATTGCTGATGAGAATGCTAGGTTGAAGACGTTGCTTGAAACAGGGATGTACAAAAGTCTTAAAGGGCATCAGACATTATGTGATGTCCTCAAGAAGCAGATTCTGAACCGAAACCCTAGGAAAGAGGGTGTTGGGTTCGTAAGGAAAATGAATGCAGATGGCTCTTACTGGAAACCTGAGCAGTACCCCAAAACCAAGTGGGTTGCTGCAAAGGAACCTTTAGCAGATCCATCCAATCTATCTGGCTTCACTTGTGCTAACCCCATTATCATTGATGAATCCTTTGATGCAAACTATGTATTGTTTAAGAATCAGAATGGTGAAGTGTTTGCCAGGTACATTGGTACTAACTGCAGGAATGGACCGCCTATGAAGAAGATCTGGGTTCCGAAAAGGTGTCTGGAAAATCTTCCTGTGAATGTCTTCATGACACCTCACATGAAGAAGACAAACCTTAGACCAAAGGCTTCATACGGTCCAAAGGCTTCATACAGACAGAGGACTCACCTGAGTCGCACTAACGCAAATGTTTTGCAGGGAAACCATACTCAGGCATATGAACATGAGAGCGGTTCATCAAACCGCCATGTTCATATGACCAAGAACTATTCTGCCTATTCTTATGAGTACTATTGTCCGCCTGCTAGACTGTTTGCTAGGGCTCCAAAGCCAAAATTCTCAGATGCTGCACTTAGACTTATTGCTTCTAAGCCACCCTTGAAGATGTGGGTGGCTAAGAAAGCTTAACTCCCTTTTGCAGGGAAAGGTCTCCAGCAGAAAACCAAAATCTTCTAACGCTATTGCTGGGGACCTTAAACATCTTGTAGGGTGCAAGATCAAATGCCCGAATGGCATTACTATGTACTTCGTTCCTGAATCACATGCTACTCTCCCTATTAGTCCTAATCTGGATCTAAGTTTTCATAACCCACTGGTTCGTCAAATGTTTTTGCTTCACAATTCTCTTCGTGAAGCCTATCCCCCTAACTGCACTGTAGGGTACGACACCGGCGTCTTCAGAATGGATTATTGACAGTGGGTGTACAAATCACATGACCGGCAAAAGAAGCCTTCTTATGGACTCAACCTTACGTCCATCCGACAAGAGCCACATCACATTCGCTGACACTGGTAAAAGTAAGGTATTGGGTCTAGGTAGAGTTGCAATCTCAAGGGATCAACACATGGATAAAGTCACGCTTGTTGAATCCCTTGGCTTCAACTTAATGTCTGTCTCAATGCTTTGCGATTTGAACATGATCGTAATATTTGGAAAATATCGTTGCCTGGTACTAATGGAATCTGACAAGTCTCTAGTGTTTGAAGGGTATCGGAAAGATGATTTGTATGTGGTAGATTTCTTAGCAGGGCCACAGCTTGCAGTATGTCTTCTGGCAAAAGCTTCAGAATGCTGGCTTTGGCATCGGAGGCTTGGGCATGCTGGCATGAGGAACCTCCACACCCTTGCAAAGAAGAAACATGTCATAGGCATCAAGGGCGTCAAGTTCAAGAAAGATCACTTATGCGGTGCCTGTGAAGCAGGGAAGATGACGAGGGCAAAACATCCCTCGAAGACAATCATGACCACTACTCGACCCTTCGAACTGCTTCACATGGATCTTTTTGGTCCCACTCACTACTCAACTTTTACCACTACTGCTTGCCTCTATGGCTTTGTCATTGTTGATGATTACTCTAGATATACTTGGGTGCACATAATCCTTTACAAGACTGAAGTGCAGGATGTCTTCAAACGCTTCGCCAATCGAGCTATGAACAATTATGGCGCCAAGATAAAGCACATCAGAAGTGACAATGGCACTGAATTCAAGAACACTGGACTTGATACATATCTTGATACCTTGGGCATCACACATGAATTCTCAGCCCCGTACACGCCATAGCAGAATGGCGTCGTCGAACGCAAGAACAGAACACTCATTGAGATGGCCAGAACAATGCTAGATGAATACAAGACTCCAAGAAAATTCTGGCCTGAAGCCATTGACACTGCATGCCATACAATCAATCGTGTTTATCTTCACAAGCTTCTGAACAAAACATCTTATGAACTACTAACTGGTAGGAAGCCAAATGTCAGTTACTTCAGAGTATTTGGCGCAAGGTGCTGGATCAAGGACCCACACCATACCTCAAAGTTTGCACCAAAAGAACATGAGGGTTTTATGCTTGGATATGGAAAGGATTCGCACTCCTACAGAGTCTTTAATCTCTTTCATTACAAAGTGGTTGAAATAGTGGATGTGCGGTTCGATGAGACCAATGGTTCACAAAGAGAGCAACTGCCAAATGTGCTAGATGAAGTTCCATCTAGTGAATCAATCAAGCTAATGAGAACGGGAGAGATTATACCTTCTGAAGCTCATCCTGAAGAAGAACTTATCATCTCAGCACCTGATCCACATGAAGACAATGCTCAGCCTGAAGACATTCCTCCCAACAACAACACAGATCAGCAAGAGCAAAGTCTTTGCCCTGTACATCCTCGTGTTGCCAATGAAGTGCGGATTGACAGAATAATTGACAGCATCAATGCACCTGGTCCACTCACTCATTCAAGGGCAACTCAGCTGGCAAATTTCTGTGGGCACTTCGCATTCGTCTCAATTACAGAACCCAAGAAAGTTGAAGAAGCCTTCATGGAACCTGAATGGATTCAAGCTATGCAAGAAGAGCTTTAACAGTTTGAGCTGAACAATGTATGGGAACTGGTTAAGCGTCCTGATCCACGGAAGCACAATATAATAGGCACCAAATGGATATACCGCAACAAGCAAGATGAGCATGGACAAATTGTCAGAAACAAAGCTCGTCTCGTTGCTCAAGGATATACTCAAGTGGAAGGCATTAATTTCGATGAAACATTTTCTCCTGTGGCTAGACTTGAAGCCATACGTATACTGCTGGCCTATGCAAATCATCATAACATACTTCTATATCAAATGGATGTGAAGAGTGCCTTTCTCAATGGCAAGATTGAAGAAGAAGTGTATGTTGCACAACCGCCTGGGTTTGAAGATCCAAAACATCCTGACATGGTATACAAGCTTAACAAGGCACTGTATGGCCTCAAACAAGCCCCTCGGGCCTGGTACGACACACTCAAATACTTCCTGAAGAGCAAAGGCTTCATACCTGGTTCCCTAGATCCCACTCTCTTCACGAAGACATATGATGGTGAACTGTTTGTGTGCCAAATTTATGTGGATGACATTATCTTCGGCTGCACCAATCAGAAGTACAGTGAAGAGTTTGGCTATATGATGCAAGAGCAATATCAGATGTCTATGATGGGGGAGCTGAAGTTCTTCCTTGGTCTTCAAATACGACAACAACGCAACGGCATCTTCATATCTCAAGAGAAGTATCTCAAAGAGTGCCTGAAGAAGTTTGGTATGAAAGACTACAAAGGCTTCACAACACCAATGCCAGCCAAACATCACCTGGGTCCCGACGATAATGGTAAAGAGTTCGATCAAAAGGTATACCGCTCCATGATTGGTTCTTTGCTTTATTTATGTGCATCTAGGCCAGATATTATGCTTAGTGTTTGCATGTGTGCTCGATTTCAAGCGGCACCAAAGGAGTCGCATCACTTAGCTGTGAAGCGAATTCTTTGATATTTGGCTCACACCCCAACTCTCGGATTATGGTATCCAAAGGGCTCAGAGTTTGATCTGGTTGGATTCTCGGATGCTGATTATGCTGGTGACAAGGTTGATCGGAAGTCTACATCAGGCACATGCCACTTTCTGGGACGATCACTTGTATGTTGGTCTTCAAAGAAGCAGAACTGTGTATCCCTCTCCACTGCTGAATCTGAATACATTGTTGCTGGATCTTGCTGCGCTCAGCTTCTGTGGATGAAGCAAACTCTCAAGGACTATGGCATTCATCTGAAGCAAGTGCCACTTTACTGTGACAACGAAAGCGCCATCAAGATTGCCAACAACCCAGTTCAACACTTGAAGACAAAGCACATAGAAATTCGTCATCACTTTCTCAGAGATCATGTTGTGAAGGAAGATATTGATATCATACACGTCAACACTGAAGAGCAATTGGCAGTTATCTTCACCAAGCCCTTGGATGAGAAGAGATTTTGCAAGTTACGGTGTGAGCTAAATATCCTGGAATCCTCAAATGTCCTGTGATCAGGCACACATCCTAACACTTATGCATATTGATGACTTAGATGTGCAACACATGAAGTAACGTATATCTTCAATAAATGAAGACATACATTCTAAGTGTGAATACATTAATGTGGAATTTGACTTCAGAGCACCACGATAATTGTGCGCCGTGTCTGGGTCTAATACTTCCTATACGGTGGGTAATGCCACCACCAAACGTTCTATTTTGAAGTGTTTCACTCATGGCGTTACCTTGCAATGTCTTCACATTTGGTTTGGCTTCAATCTCAACATGTCTTCATGATTATCTTCACTATGTTGATTATATAGATATATATATATATATATACTAGTGTTCTGTCCTCTACATCATTCACTTATAGCTATGTCTTCTTGTTTGAATCTTTTGAACTAAGTGAATGTGATCGGAGCCTAACCTCTCTATGCTTTCTATCTCAAATTCTATCTCTCCAAGTCATATGCATTCCATTGAAACTATCGAATGTCTTCTCTGTGCCCTTGACAGCAGAAGACACAGAGACAACCTTTAAGTCCATTTTCAATGCTCATTCATCCACATGAACTCCGGAGAAGTAGGAACGACCACCCGACAATCCAGGCGTGTGTGGGACGTGGAACAAACCCCAAAATTCCGCATGATGGCCACGTGTCACTCAGATGCGAATCGCCAGGGGCACCTGTGTAATAGTGCAGTGCCACCCCTGTACCTATAAATACACACTTACAGCGGTCATTATCCCTTCTTCCACCCTCGCACGAACCCTAGTGCCACCGCTAGCCCTCGACGACGCCGACGACAAAGCGCTTCGCTACCGCAACCTCTTCGACGCCGTCTTCACGCTGATCGCGGACATCGTCCTCTCCGTCGTCGCCATAGGTGTCCTCCGTCGCCAAGTTAGGGCACGGAAGATTGAACTGCTCGGCCTCATCTCCCACTCCGTCTAGCAGTTCTTGGTGTGGTAAATAAAACTCCCTTTTACAGCATTGTTGATCCTATGAACTTATCACTTTCTACCACAAGCAGTTTCTGTTCACACAAGTTAGATCTCCCTCATACTGCATCTCACAACATGCCTAGTATATTCACTTGTGCTTCACAAAGTAGTTAGATTCCTCACTTGTACTGATCTGTGGATTCGTACAAATTTGGAACCAACTTCTTATCTACGAGTGAATGTCTTCGCATGATGAGGTCAATGTCTTCTGAACTGATTTATCGTCCAATTCTTCTGAGAATGCATATGACCTCTTCCCCTTCCCTCGCACCTTAATGCTGTCACAGGTACATGTCCGTGGGAGAATCCTTTGGTTCTCATAGTCTGCATTCATTTGCAGAATTCTTACAGCATCACATAAATTCTCCTGAAGCCAGTTCCTGTTGGTCCAGCAAGAGAAAGCCTTTGAAGCCTTTGAATGTCTTGAAGCCTTTCAAGTTAAAGTTTATGGCTTCAGAGAAAGCAGCAAGGAAGGGGGGCAGACAGCGTCGTGGCGGAACATCCAGAGATCTGCCAGATGAACTCGCAGAAATGTACAAGACAGATCCTGAAGAGGATTACAGTCAGCGCAAGACCCGAATCCAATGGATTCGACGATATTGGGCAGAACAATGGTTCAAATACCGCTTCACAACCCAAGAGTATGCTGAGAAAAGTGCCATCAAAAGACCGTGGGGAGACATCCTCTATAAGAATCTTCTACCCAGGTCCAGAGATGAAGCCATTGCCCAAGGCTTCTATCCATGCATGGTCCGTGGGCCACAGCCTGCAAATGCACATCCGTCGTCACTACTCTGGTGTCGTGATGACAATCTATTCAAGTGCAACTTTCAGTTTGCCCAAAACTCCGCGAAGCAGAACAAGAAGAAATTTGGGTTAGACTTCAACCCTGGTCCCTCCGCACCAAGGGCAGATGGCACACGCGAGGCAGGACCCAATGTCATCGGTCCTTATGCCAACCTTGAAGGCCTCATCACCCGCATCTTAGTTCAAGGGACTGCAGTGAATGAGCCTCCAGCTGACTCTGAATCAGAAGAAGCTCCTGCAGTGCTGAAGCCAAAGAAGATGAGTAAGCCTAAAGCTTCAAAGCCTGCCCCTTCACCCAAAATTTCAAGGGTGAAGCCACTGGCAACTGCACCTCCTGAATATAGTGTGCCGTCTGAAGACTTATCACACATCTCAAAGCCCCAGAAGGCCAAGGTGCCTCTGCCACACAGCGGCCAAGAGCTCACAGCTGCTGCCATTCTGCGCAATGATAACATTGACCTGTCAAGTGATGAAGACCTAGCAGATGATGCTCTTGAGCAACTCATCAAGAGCAAAGAAGAAGTAGAAATCTTCAATGATCTGTCGCTCTTTGACGTCACCATCATCCACAACTTCATTGACGAGTGGTTTGACATGCCAAACATCAGCTTTGATGATCTGCAGCTACCCATTGGCCTCAGTGTCGCCTTCCAAGGAGCCATTGCTTTAGAACTAGCCATCGCCCAGCGCATTGTTGAACTAAAGCAGAAGATTGACAATGAAAAAGCTCAGTTCAAGAAGCATATGGCCAAGCTCAGCGTGCAAGAAGTGAAGAACTTCAATATCATGATGCACGAGCTCAAGGAAAACTTTCTGAAGAAACGCGCTGAAGCTCAGGGTTCGCGTGAGCGCATGAAGACTCTGGATGATAGATGTGTGCAAGCCTATAATGAGGCTGAAAAACGCAAGGCACTTGGGCGTCCTGGCATCGACCCTAGGATGGCCGCAAAGAAGAAGAAGAAGCCTGTTACAGCTGAACCCGATGCACCAAGGCAGGAAGCAGTTCCGATTGTCTTCCCCACAAGAATGACTGGCTCGAAGCCAAAAAGCAGGTCAACAGCTTCAGAGCTCAAAAAGATGAGGACTGCTGAGGCTGAAGCGAGGAAAAGGAAATATCCTGAAGCCTCTCCTACTGCCCCCTCTAAGAAGAAGAGGAAGACCAAGAAAGATCGGGCTGCTCCCACAGAGCCCTTGACAGTTGAACCCCTTTCTATGGTCTATCTGAAGCTGAACGCCAACTGACTGTCCATGAGCCTGCTTCCATAGAGGCTCATGAAGCTGAAGACATTCCAGCAGCTGATCCCATCACTGCTGAAGAAATTGGTCAACATGACAATGTAGAAGATGATGCAGTCCTTCCTCAGCAAGACAACAGCGAACTCATCAGCATTGGTCGTCCATTGACGCCAATTGCCCAGGATGCCTCATGGGCGGATCGCCAACAAGAGGAAGAAGACAATGAGGTCCAGCCCACTCAATCTCCACAGGCGTCGCCCGCGTTGCGCAGGCTTCGCAAAGGTCCACGGCCTCAAGTCTCTGCTGAAGACATTCCGGCTGCATCAGCCGAAGATGATGAAATACCCCAAGTCCCCCCGTCTCACCAAGAAGCAGTTCTTATGAAGAACGTGCTTGTGTCCTACCCTCCAGCTCGTCAAGTGGAGGATGAAAATCGTGAGGCTGCCACAACTAACAGTGAAGCTAATGTGGAGCCCTCCCCACCAAAAGCATCAGAAGAAAGCGAAGCCACTGATCCTGACACTTCTGTTCCTGAGTCTGCTGCTGGTCCCCAGCTCGACTATCATGTTGAGCACAGGCCTCAGGTACAGAAGCCAATCCCAAGACTGCCAAGGTTCCCAGGTCCTGCATCCGCACCTGGCTCCTTCAATATCAATGGCTTCAGGGCAGACAATACATTCTTCAATAGCTCCAAGGACCCCTACTCAAGGGAAAGGATTTCATCAGATCGGTTCTGGAGCTATCCTCAGCGAAGCTACTACTCATGCATACTGTACAACCAAGGTCGCATCTTCCCACACAAGCGCCTTGACATTGAAGCTATAGCTGGTCTGCCCTGCCTAGAAGAAGCTTTGGATTGCTTCAAGCAAGTTGGACTGCTGCCATTCATAACTGACCAAGAGCATTGGAATGAAGAGCTGCTGCTCCAATTCTATGCCACACTCCACATCCGAGGGTACAACAGGGATCCGAAGACTTGGGTCCTGGAGTGGATGACCGGAAATGTTCATCACGAAGCCAATGCATTTGACATCATTGAGCTCACTGGCTTGCCCACTCCTGGCGATCTCTTCGAGCAAGGCTGTCAGCTGCATACTGAAGCTATTGAGAGCATCTTTCAGAGGCCTGAACCTGATATGAGTCAGATGCTCAGCATGATGAAGCCATTGCCCCAAGATGCTGCTTATCCCACATCGTTCTTCGTCGAAGACCTTGAGTATCTGCCAAGAACCATCTATCACATCATCAGGCGAACTCTCTAGCCCATTAAAGGCCACTCTCCAAATGCCAAGATCGAGGGTCCAATGAAGACTTTGATATTCTGTATCCTTCATGGCAAATGCTTCAATGCACAAGACTTCTTCATACGCCAACTTGCTGCATCAGGCTCTGATCTGTTTGGTTTGAAGTTCTACGCCCCTTGGGTAATGCGGCTGATCAAACTTCACTCTGCTATCTCGTATCAGCCCTCAGCCCGCAACCATTGTATCTTCTTGCCTGATGTGGATACCTTTGCTGAAGCCATCTATCCTGAGCCTGCCAAGCAACCTCTAAGTCTTGAGAATGCAGAACATCAGAGCTTCACTCAAAACATTAAAGGAGTTGAAGCAGTCTCTCGGGTGTATCCGTTGGCTGGCACTACACGTGCACCACGCCCTGCTTCCACTAAAGCCACTGACAGCACAACTGCTCCAAGACCCAAGAAGCGCACTCGTGTTCTCAATGACCGAGAGCTTCTTGTGGCCCTTCATCAAAAACATGATAGGCATCATGACTGGCTAAAGCGTCAGATGAAAAGCCTCTTGGTGGATGTTAATCGCATTCGAAATCTTGCCACCAAGAATGCTTTCGTTACCCATGAAACCTGTCGCCGTACATGGAAAGGGCTAACGATGATGTGTTCTGAAGCTGATCTTCAAGAGGATGGCTTCACTGAGCGATTCAAGTTTGACTCCACACCTCCTAGAAGGGCTGTGCTGCGAGGAACACCATCCCTTGAAGACTCTGAGTTTTCTTCCTCTGCTGCCACAGTGACTACCAGAGTTATCGAGGATGAAGATGATGCTACTTCACCGCCACCTCCTTCAGCACACATCGATACTGCTCCAAGTTCGTCTGCACTGCCACACACCACCGAAGACCCTGCTACTTCACCTACTCCTCATGGGACCGAGTAGATGCTTTATGTCTTCAAACCTTTTTGGTCCTCACTGACAAAAGGGGGAGAAGCATATGAGGTTGATAGTCTTCAAGCGGGTCATTATGGGCGGGTGCTTTATATTTTGCCATATTTTGCTTCGTGCTTACAACTCTCGTTTTGCTACATTTGGTTCTTTGAGTTGTAACACTTAAACTCGATGGTCGTCTGCTACTTATTTGCCAACTTGTTTTGCGATGATAAATTCCGCATGTGCGATGATAAATTCCGCACTTAGATCATTCTGCAGACGTCCATTTTTCATTATGCATGTCATTATCTTCATATACTTTCACATGCATAGTGGAATGTCATCATAAGGTGAAGTGGATTTGCATTCCAAAAGCAAATTACTTATATGCACATCTTCAGGGGGAGCCCTTGCAACTTATGAAGACAATTCCTTATCCTCTAAAATTTCACAGATTATATTCCCCGTTGAAAACTTCAACTAGTTTGTCATCAATCACCAAAAAGGGGGAGATTGTAAGTGCATCTAGTGCCACCCCTAGTTGGTTTTGGAGTATTGACGACAAACCTAGTTGAGGGACTAATGTGTTTGTGAGAATTGCAGGATAACACAGGTAGAAGTCTCTCATTGATTCGGTTTTCCTACCAGAGATGACCCCTAAAAATGTACGAAGACATTGAAGTGAATGGTGGTATATGAAGATATTCACATTGAAGACTATGACAAGAGAAGACACCACGTGAAGCCTATGGAACTCGAAGACTTAGATCTTTCGTAGTTCTCTTTCATTTGTGTTGAGTCATAGGAACCACCGTACTGTTAAGTGGGGTCCAAGAGAACCAGTCAAAAGGACTAAAGTGATGCCTAATTAAAAACCTATGTCTTCAAGTGAAGACTATGAGAGCAAATCTTGTCCAGAGTCAGACAAGTCAGCTTTGCTTGTATCCCAAGTAAAGTTGCCGTGTGGGTTTGAAATCTGACCGTTTGAACACGTGTCAGTTCCTTAGTGACCCAGGGTCATTTCGGACAAATCAGGTCGGGTTGCCTAGTGGCTATAAATAGTCCACCCCCTACAACCATAAGCGGTTGGCTGCTCAGATTCGGTGCACGGCTTTTGTCGTTTGAGAGCAACCCACCTTGAAGCCTTTGAGAGAGAATACCTAGCGAGGATAAAGCCCTAACCACCCAGAGCTAGAGAGAATTGGGCATCACTTAAGTCTTCTTGTCTGAGTGATCTGAAGACTTATTACACTTGAGGACTGTGCATCCTCCAGCCGGTTAGGCGTCGCGTTCTGAGCATCCAAGAGACATTGTGGATTGCCGGTGAACGAAGTCTGTGAAGGTTTGGGAGTCTACCTTGAAGACTTACCAGAGTGATTGGGCGAGGTCTGTGTGACCTTAGCTCAAGGAGAATACGGTGAGGACTGGGTGTCCTGAGCTGCGTGTTCAGGACTGGGTGTCCGGGACTGTGTGTCCTAAGGTTTAAATACCTAGCCGCTCCAACCAGACGTACAGTTGTCACAGCAACTGGAACTGATCCAACAAATCATTGTCTTCAACGAGTCACTGGTTTCATCTTCAGTTCCTTCTACTTACTGTTACTCATTGTGAAGTCATTGCATGTTTGCTCTATCTTTTGTCTTCAGAACATGAATGTATGTTCTGTTTGGCTTCATAATATCTTCCTACCTGATCCTTACTACACTGCAGCTATTTGTCATTGTGCTTTCACTCTATTGAATATTTGACCATGGCTTGCCTAGTGTAGTCTACCTTCCGCTGCATAGTAATAGGCATATCTCTACTATTTGTCTTCATAACTTCCATGTTTTGAAGACTTTCATAAAAATCGCCTATTCACCCCCCCTCTAGTCGATATAACGCACTTTCAATAGGGAACATCTTTCATTTTCTCTCTATCTTCTGCAGCGGTCGGGCATTGAGTCTGACTCAACTTCACACCTTGCAACACAGGCAAGAACCCTCTCTTTGCTTGATCCATTTTGAACTTCTTCAAAA
Source organism: Triticum aestivum (assembly GCF_018294505.1). Classification (NCBI taxonomy): domain Eukaryota; kingdom Viridiplantae; phylum Streptophyta; class Magnoliopsida; order Poales; family Poaceae; genus Triticum; species Triticum aestivum. The sequence goes on from NC_057803.1 coordinate 29,940,644, forward strand.
TCTTGTCAAGGTATGTGCTTTGTGAAAGTCCAATTAAGCGTCTTGATCTATCTCTATAGATCTTAATGCCTAATATGTAAGCAGCTTCACTGAGGTCTTTCATTGAAAAACTCTTATTCAAGTATCCCTTTATGCTATCCAGAAATTCTATATCATTTCCAATCAGTAATATGTCATCCACATATAATATCAGAAATGCTACAGAGCTCCCACTCACTTTCTTGTAAATACAGGCTTCTCCGAAAGTCTGTATAAAACCAAATGCTTTGATTACACTATCAAACCGTTTATTCCAACTCCAAGAGGCTTGCACCAGTCCATAAATGGATCGCTGGAGCTTGCACACTTTGTTAGCTCCCTTTGGATCGACAAAACCTTCCGGTTGCATCATATACAGCTCTTCTTCCAGAAATCCATTCAGGAATGCAGTTTTGACATCCATCTGCCAAATTTCATAATCATAAAATGCGGCAATTGCTAACATGATTCGGATAGACTTAAGCATCGCTACGGGTGAGAAGGTCTCATCGTAGTCAACCTCTTGAACTTGTTGAAAACCTTTTGCGACAAGTCGAGCTTTGTAGACAGTAATATTACCGTCAGCGTCAGTCTTCTTCTTGAAGATCCATTTATTCTCAATTGCTTGCCGATCATCTGGCAAGTCAGCCAAAGTCCATACTTTGTTCTCATACATGGATCCCATCTCAGATTTCATGGCTTCAAGCCATTTTGCGGAATCTGGGCTCACCATCGCTTCTTCATAGTTCGTAGGTTCATCATGATCTAGCAGCATGATTTCCAGAACAGGATTACCGTACCACTCTGGCGCGGTTCTCACTCTGGTTGATCTACGAGGTTCAGTAGTATCTTGTCCTGAAGTTTCATGATCATTATCATTAGCTTCCTCACTAATTGGTGTAGGTGTCGCAGAAACAGTTTTCTGTGGTGTACTACTTTCCAATAAGGGAGCAGGTACAGTTACCTCATCAAGTTTTACTTTCCTCCCACTCACATCTTTCGAGAGAAACTCCTTCTCGAGAAAGTTTCCGAATTTAGCAACAAAAGTCTTGCCTTCGGATCTGTGATAGAAGGTGTATACAATAGTTTCCTTTGGATATCCTATGAAGACACATTTCTCCGATTTGGGTTTGAGCTTATCAGGTTGAAGCTTTTTCACATAAGCATCGCAGCCCCAAACTTTCAGAAACGACAACTTTGGTTTCTTGCCAAACCATAGTTCATAAGGCGTCGTCTCAATGGATTTCGATGGTGCCCTATTCAACGTGAATGCGGCTGTCTCTAAAGCATAACCCCAAAACGATAGCCGTAAATCAGTAAGAGACATCATAGATCGCACCATATCTAGTAAAGCACGATTACGACGTTCGGACACACCATTACGCTCTGGTGTTCCGGGTGGCGTGAGTTGCGAAACTATTTCGCATTGCTTCAAATGTACACCAAACTCGTAACTCAAATATTCTCCTCCATGATCAGATCGTAGAAACTTTATTTTCTTGTTACGATGATTTTCAACTTCACTCTGAAATTCTTTGAACTTTTCAAATGTTTCAGACTTATGTTTCATTAAGTAGATATACCCATATCTGCTTAAGTCATCTGTGAAGGTGAGAAAATAACGATATCCGCCATGAGCCTCAATATTCATCGGACCACATACATCTGTATGTATGATTTCCAACAAATCTGTTGCTCTCTCCATAGTACCGGAGAACGGTGTTTTAGTCATCTTGCCCATGAGGCACGGTTCGCAAGTACCAAGTGATTCATAATCAAGTGGTTCCAAAAGTCCATCAGTATGGAGTTTCTTCATGCGCTTTACACCGATATGACCTAAACGGCAGTGCCACAAATAAGTTGCACCATCATTATCAACTCTGCATCTTTTGGTTTCAACATTATGAATATGTGTATCACTACTATCGAGATTCAATAAGAATAGACCACTCTTCAAGGGTGCATGACCATAAAAGATATTACTCATATAAATAGAACAACCATTATTCTCTGATTTAAATGAATAACCGTCTCACATTAAACAAGATCCAGTATAATGTTCATGCTCAACGCTGGCACCAAATAACAATTATTTAGGTCTAATACTAATCCCGAGGGTAGATGTAGAGGTAGCGTGCCGACCGCAATCACATCGACTTTGGAACCGTTTCCCACGCGCATCGTCACCTCGTCCTTAGCCAATCTTCGTTTAATCCGTAGTCCCTGTTTCGAGTTGCAAATATTAGCAACAGAACCAGTATCAAATACCCAGGTGCTACTGCGAGCATTAGTAAGGTACACATCAATAACATGTATATCACATATACCTTTGTTCACCTTGCCATCCTTCTTATCCGCCAAATACTTGGGGCAGTTCCGCTTCCAGTGACCAGTCTGCTTGCAGTAGAAGCACTCGGTTTTAGGCTTAGGTCCAGACTTGGGTTTCTTCTCTTGAGCAGCAACTTGCTTGCCATTCTTCTTGAAGTTCCCCTTCTTCTTCCCTTTGCCCTTTTTCTTGAAACTAGTGGTCTTGTTGACCATCAACACTTGATGCTCTTTTTTGATTTCTACCTCCGCAGCTTTCAGCATTGCGAAGAGCTCGGGAATAGTCTTATTCATCCCTTGCATATTATAGTTCATCACGAAGCTCTTGTAGCTTGGTGGCAGTGATTGGAGAATTCTGTCAATGACGCAATCATCTGGAAGATTAACTCCCATCTGAATCAAGTGATTATTATATCCAGACATTTTGAGTATATGCTCACTGACAGAACTGTTCTCCTCCATCTTGCAGCTATAGAACTTATTGGAGACTTCATATCTCTCAATCCGGGCATTTGCTTGAAATATTAACTTCAACTCCTGGAACATCTTATATGCTCCATGACGTTCAAAACGTCGTTGAAGTCCCGATTCTAAGCTGTAAAGCATGGCACACTGAACTATCAAGTAGTCGTCAGCTTTGCTCTGCCAGACGTTCATAACATCTGGTGTTGCTCCAGCAGCAGGCCTGGCACCCAGCGGTGCTTCCAGGACGTAATTCTTCTGTGCAGCAATGAGGATAATCCTCAAGTTACGGACCCAGTCCGTGTAATTGGTACCATCATCTTTCAACTTTGCTTTCTCAAGGAACGCATTAAAATTCAACGGAACAACAGCACGGGCCATCTATCTACAATCAAACATACATAAGCAAGATACTATCAGGTACTAAGTTCATGATAAATTTAAGTTCAATTAATCAAATTACTTAAAGAACTCCCACTTAGATAGACATCCCTCTAATCCTCTAAGTGATCACGTGATCCAAATCAACTAAACCATGTCTGATCATCACGTGAGATGGAGTAGTTTCATTGGTGAACATCACTATGTTGATCATATCTACTATATGATTCACGCTCGACCTTTCAGTCTCTGTGTTCCGAGGCCATATCTGCATATGCTTGGCTCGTCAAGTATAACCTGAGTATTCTGCGTGTGCAACTGTTTTGCACCCGTTGTATTTGAACGTAGAGCCTATCACACCCGATCATCATGTAGTGTCTCAGCACGAAGAACTTTCGCAACGGTGCATACTCAGGGAGAACACTTCTTGATAATTTTAGTGAGAGATCATCTTATAATGCTACCGTCAATCAAAGCAAGATAAGATGCATAAAAGATAAACATCACATGCAATCAATATAAGTGATATGATATGGCCATCATCATCTTGTGCCTGTGATCTCCATCTCCGAAGCACCGTCATGATCACCATCGTCACCAGCGCGACACCTTGATCTCCATCGTAGCATCGTTGTCATCTCGCCAATCTTATGCTTCCACGACTATCGCTACCGCTTAGTGATAAAGTAAAGCATTACAGCGCGATTGCATTGCATACAATAAAGAGACAACCATATGGCTCCTGCCAGTTGCCGATAACTCGGTTACAAAACATGATCATCTCATACAATAAATTCAGCATCATGTCTTGACCATATCACATCACAACATGCCCTGCAAAAACAAGTTAGACGTCCTCTACTTTATTGTTGCAAGTTTTACGTGGCTGCTACGGGCTTAAGCAAGAACCAATCTTACCTACGCATCAAAACCACAACGATAGTTTGTCAAGTTGGTGCTGTCTTAACCTTCGCAAGGACCGGGCGTAGCCACACCCAGTTCAACTAAAGTTGGAGAAACTGTCACCCGCAAGCCACCTATGTGCAAAGCACGTCGGGAGAACCAGTCTCGCGTAAGCGTACGCGTAATGTCGGTCCGGGCCGCTTCGTCCAACAATACCGCCGAACCAAAGTATGACATGCTGGTAAGCAGTATGACTTATATCGCCCACAACTCACTTGTGTTCTACTCGTGCATATAATATCAACACATAAAACCTAGGCTCGGATGCCACTGTTGGGTAACGTAGTAATTTCAAAAAAAATCCTATGCACACGCAAGATCATGGTGATGCATAGCAATGAGAGGGGAGAGTGTTGTCTACGTACCCTCGTAGACCGAAGCGGAAGCGTTGACGCAACGTAGAGGAAGTAGTCGTACGTCTTCCCGGTCCAACCGATCCAAGCACCGTGACACACGTACAGCTCGATGACGCACCCCGGGCTCCGATCCAGCAAAGGTTAGGGGAGGAGTTTCGTTAGCACGACGGCGTGGTGACGATCTTGATGTTTAACCGTCGCAGGGCTTCACCTAAGCACCGCTACAATATGATCGAGGTGTAATATCATGGAGGGGGGCACCGCACACGGCTAAGGAACGATCACGAAGATCAACTTGTGTGTCCTAGGGTGCCCCCTTGCCCCTGTATATAAAGGAGCCAAGGGGAGGGGGCGGCCGGCCAACGAGGGGCGCGCCAGGGGGAGTCCTACTCCCACCGGGAGTAGGACTCCCTTCTTTCCTAGTTGGAGAAGGAGAAGGGGGGAAAGAGGAGGAAGAGAGGAAGGAAGGGGGGGGGCGCCGCCCCCTTCCCTTGTCCTATTCGGACTAGGAAGGGGAGGGGCGCGCGGCCACCTCCTGCCTCCTTCTCTCTTCTCCCTCAAGGCCCATGTAGGCCCAATAACCCCCCGGGGGGGTTCCGGTAACCCCCCGGTACTCCGGTAAAATGCCGATTTCACCCGGAACGATTCCGATGTCCAAATATAGGCTTCCAATATATCGATCTTTATGTCTCAACCATTTCGAGACTCCTCGTCATGTCCGTGATCACATCCGGGACTCCGAACAACCTTCGGTACATCAAAATACATAAACTCATAATGAAACTATCATTGTAACTTTAAGCGTGCGGACCCTACGGTCCGAGAACAATGTAGACATGACCGAGACACGTCTCCGGTCAATAACCAATAGCGGGACCTGGATGCCCATATTGGCTCCTACATATTCTACGAAGATCTTTATCGGTCAGACCGCATAACTACATATGTTGTTCCCTTTGTCATCGGTATGTTACTTGCCCGATATTCGATCGTCGGTATCCAATACCTAGTTCAATCTCGTTACCGGCAAGTCTCTTTACTCGTTCCGTAATACATCATCTCACAACTAACACATTAGTTGGAATGCTTGCAAGGCTTATGTGATGTGTATTACCGAGAGGGCCCAGAGATACCTCTCCGTCAAACGGAGTGACAAATCCTAATCTCGAAATACGCCAACCCAACATGTACCTTTGGAGACACCTGTAGAGCTCCTTTATAATCACCCATTTACGTTGTGACGTTTGGTAGCACACAAAGTGCTCCTCCAGTAAACGGGAGTTGCATAATCTCATAGTCATAGGAACATGTATAAGTCATGAAGAAATCAATACCAACATACTAAACGATGGGGTGCTAAGCTAATGGAATGGGTCATGTCAATCAGATCATTCAACTAATGATGTGATCCCGTTAATCAAATAACAACCCTTTGTCTATGGTTAGGAAACACAACCATCTTTGATTAATGAGCTAGTCAAGTAGAGGCATACTAGTGACACTTTGTTTGTCTATGTATTCACACATGTATTATGTTTCCGGTTAATACAATTCTAGCATGAATAATAAACATTTATCATGATATAAGGAAATAAATAATAACTTTATTATTGCCTCTAGGGCATATTTCCTTCATTTGCAACCGTCGCAACACTTCCAGACTTGTGAGAGGCCGCCTATGCAAGATTTGGCGGCATGCTAGCCCCCGTAGGCCGCCGGCCACAGCCTTAGACGCGCGAAGGGCAATCTGCATAGAGGGAATTTTTCGGATACTGCTCCATCACCAAAAATTATGAAAAAATACCATCGTTCCAATAGCACATGTGCCCACGTCGTGCAAAAAAACTCATGATTTTATCGCGCTCCGAGTATTTAATAATATTCACGCCGCATCGTTACCGCAGAACGTCTACTACCGTGTCATCGTCGGCCGTGAGGGGGGGCCATGCCCCGGAGACGCGTGCCGCCTCTTCGGACATGCCACCACACCACCCCGCATGTATGAGTGCCCGGTGCGATGCTCCGGTGGCATTGCTACCCCCCAGGGCCCCCGTCCCGCCTAACCCTGTAGCGTTTGACCACGGGATCTAGCCCTTTGACTTTGCACGGACGGGCTTCGACCAGCGGACCTCCCCGCCCGGTTGTGTTAGGTCAGCCCATAGGAACACTTTGGAGCAACAATCGGGCCAGACCCATAGCAAGATCCCCTCCGTGTAGACCTGACGCGTCCGTTTCCCCCCTCCAGGTGCCGGTGGCGGCGCCGTCCGTGAGGGGGGGCACACCCCGGACACGTGTGCCGGGCATTTGCAACCGTCACAACACTTCCAGACTTGTGAGAGGCCGCCTACGCAAGATTTGGCGGCATGCTAGCCCCCGTAGGCCGCCGGCCACAGCCGTAGACGCTCGAAGGGCAATCCGCGTAGAGGGAATTTTTCGGATACTTCTCCATCACCAAAAATTATGAAAAAATACCATCGTTCCTATAGAACATGTGCCCACGTCGTGCAAAAGAACTCATGATTTTATCGCGCTCCGAGTATTTAATAATATTCACGCCGCATCGTTACCGCAGAACGTCTACTACCGTGTCATCGCCGGCCGCGAGGGGGGGCCATGCCCCGGAGACGCGTGCCGCCTCTTCGGACATGCCACCACACCACCCCGCATGTATGAGGGCCCGGTGCGACGCTCCGGTGGTATTGCTACCCCCAGGGCCCCCGTCCCGCCTAACCCTGTAGCGTTTGACCACGGGATCTAGCCCTTTGACTTTGCACGGACGGGCTTTGACCAGCGGACCTCCCCGCCCGGTTGTGTTAGGTCAGCCCATAGGAACACTTTGGAGCAACAACCGGGCCAGACCCACAGCAAGATCCCCTCCGTGTAGACCCGACGCGTCCGTTTCCCCCCTCCAGGTGTCGGCGGCGGCGCCGTCCGTGAGGGGGGTGGCACACCCCGGACACGCGTGCCGGGCGTTTCCAACCGTCACAACACTTCCAGACTTGTGAGAGGCCGCCTACGCAAGATTTGGCGGCATGCTAGCCCCCGTAGGCCGCCGGCCACAGCCGTAGATGCTCGAATGGCAATCCGCGTAGTGGGAATTTTTCGGATACTTCTCCATCACCAAAAATTATGAAAAAATAACATCGTTCCTATAGCACATGTGCCCACGTCGTGCAAAAAAACTCATGATTTTATCGCGCTCCGAGTATTTAATAATATTCACGCTGCATCGTTACCGCAGAACGTCTACTACCGTGTCATCGCCGGCCGCGAGGGGGGGCCATGCCCCGGAGACGCGTGCCGCCTCTTCAGAGATGCCACCACACCACCCCGCATGTATGAGGGCCCGGTGCGACGCTCCAGTGGCATTGCTACCCCCCAGGGCCCACGTCCCGCCTAACCCTGTAGCGTTTGACCACGGGATCTAGCCCTTTGACTTTGCACGGACGGGCTTTGACCAGCGGACCTCCCCGCCCGGTTGTGTTAGGTCAGCCCATAGGAATACTTTGGAGCAACAACCGGGCCAGACCCACAGCAAGATCCCCTCCGTGTAGACCCGACGCATCCGTTTCCCCACTCCAGGTGCCGGCGGCGGCGCCGTCCGTGAGGGGGGGCACACCCCGGACACGCGTGCCGGGCGTTTGCAATAGCCACAACACTTCCAGACTTGTGAGAGGCTGCCTACGCAAGATTTGGCGGCATGCTAGCCCCCGTAGGCTGCCGGCCACAGCCGTAGACGCGCGAAGGGCAATCCGCGTAGAAGGATTTTTTCGGATACTTCTCCATCACCAAAAATTATGAAAAAATACCATCGTTCCTATAGCACATGTGCCCACGTCGTGCAAAAAAAAAACTCATGATTTTATCGCGCTCCGAGTATTTAATAATATTCACGCCGCATAGTTACCGCATAATGTCAACTACCATGTCATCGCCGTTCGTGAGGGGGGGCCACGCCCCGAAGACGCGTGCCGCCTCTTCGCACATGCCACCACACCACCCCGCATGTATGAGGGCCCGATGCGATGCTCCGGTGGCATTGCTACCCCCAGGGCCCCCGTCCCGCCTAACCCTGTAGCGTTTGACCACGGGATCTAGCCCTTTGAGTTTGCACGGACGGGCTTTGACCAGCGGACCTCCCCGCCCGGTTGTTTCTAGGTCAGCCCATAGGAACACTTTGGAGCAACAACCGGGCCAGAGCCACAGCAAGATCCCCTCCGTGTAGACCCGACGCGTCCGTTTCCCCCCTCCAGGTGCCGGCGGCGGCGCCGTCCGTGAGGGGGGGGGGCACACCCCGAACACGCGTGTCGGGCGTTTGCAACCGTCACAACACTTCCAGACTTGTGAGAGGCCGCCTACGCAAGATTTGGCGGCATGCTAGCCCCCGTAGGCCGCCGGCCACAGCCGTAGACGCGTGAAGGGCAATCCGGGTAGAGGGAATTTTTCGGTACTTCTCCATCACCAAAAATTATGAAAAAAATACCATCGTTCCTATAGTACATGTGCCCACGTCGTGCAAAAAAAAACTCATGATTTTATCGCGCTCCGAGTATTTAATAATATCCACGCCGCATCATTACCGCAGAACGTCTGCTACCATGTCATCGCCGTCCGTGAGGGGGGGCCACGCCCCGAAGACGCGTGCCGCCTCTTCGGACATGCCACCACACCACCCCGCATGTATGAGGGCCCGGTGCGACGCTCCGGTGGCATTGCTACCCCCCCCAGGGCCCCCGTCCCGCCTAACCCTGTAGCGTTTGACCACGGGATCTAGCCCTTTGACTTTGCACGGACGGGCTTTGACCAGCAGACCTCCCCGCCCGGTTGTGTTAGGTCAGCCCATAGGAACACTTTGGAGCAACAACCGGGCCAGACCCATAGCAATATCCCCTCCATGTAGACCCGACGCGTCCGTTTCCCCACTCCAGGTGCCGGCGGTGGCGCCG
>NC_057803.1:30302921-30320045 GCF_018294505.1 Triticum aestivum
CCCAAGCCCCCTCTCCTCCTAAGCCGCTGCAAGTAGCAGCGCGCAGCCCCAAGCCGCCGCCTTAAGCCGCGCCGCCCCGCGCCTAAGCCGCCGCCGCCGCCCTTAGCCGCCGCCGCCCGGAAGCCCCGCCTCCCGAGGTAGCCGCGCCTCTCTTTTTCTTCCCCGGTCCGGTTTTCCTAAAAGAACCATTCCGTTTCCTCTCCGATTCTTTTCTTTTTCTTCCGGTTTTTGTTTCGGTTTTCTTCCGAAACCCTAGATCGGTTTTTCTGTTTCTTTTCGGTTTCTTTTCCGAAAACCCTAGATCGGTTTTCGTTCTTCTTTCGGACCGTTCGTCTCAACGAACGTGATCACCGATTTTTCCCGGTTAACGACGTCCGTTCGTTTAACCACTCTTCGTTTTCTTTCTCATCGGTTTTATCCCGCATTCTTTCCGATCGCGATCTCAGATCCGATCTTCGTTCTAGTCTTTCTTCTCGCTCGTTTATCGGAATCGGGTGATTCAAGCGCCTGGAGTTTCGTCTCGAAACCGCCGTTCCATCTAATCAGCTTAAACAAGTTTTTGCCCCGGTAAAATTTGACCTAGATTTAACTTGCTAGAACCGAGTTGTTTTCTTCCGCCGTTTGTTTTCCGTCGTTTGTTCGGTTCGTTCTTTCTTTGCAACCGGAGTTCTTAAGTTGAACTTCTGGTTCATCCTCTTGTTCGAGTTTTACCTGTGCATTAGATGAGTACTTATTGTGTGCTTGTTGTTTGTCTGCGATAGATCATCCGGATTGCGCCGCTTGTTACTTCGAATCCCTAGGTGTCGCGGATCATCAGCAAGGCAAGTAACACTTTGATCATACCTTTTCTACAACCCATGTTTTATTGCATTAGATCAATCTTCTCACATTGCATGATTAGGATCTAATTAAACTGTGGGATGGGAAGTAGATGAGGTAGTACTTATTACCTGTATTATTATGAAACCTTTGGGAGTTACTTCTACGTTTGCTGTTTATGCCATGCTATGCTAGTAGACGTGGATTGGGTGAGTGATATCCATGACAGATGTGAGTTGATAATTTTAATGGTTTATCTAAGGTGGCAACTTAAACACACATCTGGGTGGATTGAGGCACCTGATGTCTATCAGGACTTGCCTGTTTTATTTTGGACCGCCACCCAGGCTCAAAGGGATCATAAGATAATTCATGCTAGAAACTTCCATGTGCAGCCACATGCTACTATGGGCTCTGGCATAGTTGACTAAGTTGTGCGAACTCTTACGGGGTGGACTAGCAGATGTAGGGGTTGTAGGTGGTATGGTCTACCCCACATGTAAGGTGCTAGCGCTTCTGAAAGACTATGTCTCGGTCATCCGTTTCTCAAACACCATGTAGTGCGAGAAAACAAACGGAGGCGATTGAGTCATGTGGGGAAAAGTGCGCAAACCTCTGCAGAGTGTACAAACTAATCATGATTAGCCGTGTCCCCGGTTATGGACAACTTGAGTATCTAGTACTTGAATATCATGTGAATCTCATCATGTTACTTCTAATTAATATTGTTGGGTTTAATTGTTCACTTAAATGGGATCGGAATGCTGTCAACCATTCTCGATGTTTAACAACTACCATGATAGTTAAATAAATTTATTCCTTTGTAGTAGGGAAAAATTGGCTTTACGCAAAACTGTAACCATAGAGCTTTCCACCAGCCATATATGCATATAGTATAGCTGTTTCATTCCATTACTCTCTATGTGTTACATTGCCAGCATATTCCAAGTGCTGACCCGTTTTCGGGCTGCAACTTTCATGTTGCAGACTTTTCAGACGACGAGTAAGGTGCTTTTAGGTCGTGGTTCTATACTCAGTGATGCCGTTGGAGTTGATGGACCCATTTATCTTCCGAGTCTTCCGCTGTTATCGTTATTAGATGGCCTTAAGCCATATTTATTGTAATAAGTTCTCTTTTGAGACAACGATGTAATAAGTGTGTGATTGCCACTCTGCTATAAATCCTTCGATGTACTGTGTGGTGTCAGCATTACTGATCCAGGGATGACACCTGAGCACAGAGCACTTGATCCATTCGGGTCGGGTCGCTACATATATCCACTGATATCATCTTCATCTTCATCATGGTCGAATAAACAAGCGTGGAGTGTCACCAAACCTTCCTCGGCAAAGTTGCATAGTCGTCTTGGTCATCCCTCCTCAGTCATAGTTAAACATGTCCTTAGCAAGAATAATCTTCCCTATGAGTCTAGTGTTGAGTCAATTTGTGATGCTTGCCAGCAAGCTAAGAGTCATCAGCTACCTTATCCTATATCTACAAGTGTATCCACTGCTCCATTGCAGTTAGTTTTTTCAGATGTATGGGGACCAGCTCCCACATCAGTTGGCAGATTTTTCCTATTATGTTAGTTTCATTGATGATTATAGCAAGTTCACTTGGATCTGTTTGCTAAAGAAACGATCTGATGTCTTTCAAGTGTTTCTCAATTTCCAAAACCTTGTTGAACGCCAACTAGACTCAAAGATTCTTGCTATGCAAACCGACTTGGGTGGTGAGTATGAAAGACTAAATTGTTTCTTTCAAAAGATTGGAATTTCTCACCATGTTTCTTGCCCCCATGCTCACCAACAGAACGGGTCGGCTAAACGCAAACACCGCCATGTTGTTGAGGTAGGACTATCACTACTAGCCAATGCTTCCATGCCCCTCAAATTCTAGGATGAAGCCTTTCTCACTGCCACATATCTCATAAATATTCGACCGAGCAAAGTCATCAAATTTGAGAGTCCCATCACACGTCTTTTTGGTGTCAAACTAGACTTCAAATCTCTTCCAGTATTTGGTTGTGCATGTTGGCCAAATCTAAGACCATACAACACACGCAAACTTGTGTTTCATTCCAAAAAATGTGTGTTTTGCGATATAGCCCTATGCACAAGGGAGTAAAGTGTCTAGATGTTCCCACATGCAGAGTTTATATATCTCGCGATGTTGTGTTTGATGAATCCGTTTTTCCGTTTGAATCTCTCCATCCCAATGCCAGCGCTCTACTTTGTCAAGAGATTCTTCTTCTTCCAACCACACTTTGAGATTCTGATCACGGGGTAAACAGTTGCACTAACCAACATGATGATAATACTCCTACTGGAACCAGCCCTTGTCTTCCGTGTGTGCAGGTCTCTAAAGAAAATGGAGTTCAAAACGGCCAAAATGATCAAAATCTTGTCCAAAACGATGCTATATGTCATGTGCAAGAAGAGGACGAAGTTGGCACGGCGAACGAGGATGATCTGGCGGCGCCTGCCACCCCTGCACGCCAATCCTCCTCGGATCGGGCACGGATATCCGCCCCGAATCGCGAGCCAGCCAGTTTGCATGGCCAGGCGCGGGCGACGCAATCCACGGCCGCCACGCCTCCACGCGGGGAATCCTCCTCGAATGGCTCGCGCATGCAGCCAACCGCGAGGCGCGACCCACACACACGCCCGACAGGCACAACTGGCGCAGGATCTTCTGCGGCAAATGACGGTGCGGTGCCGAATGAGCTAACCACACCCGTGGCCACGGGATCCGGTGTGGCATCTCCCGATTCCTCTCCAGGATCTTCTGCGACCAGCAATGTCGTGCGCCAGCGTGTACAACAGCCTCCACCAACCACATCAAGAGTTACAACTCGGCTACAAAAAGGTATTAAAAATCCAAAAATAAGAACTGATGGCACTATTCCGTATGGCATGTTGTGCATTTCATGCGAGCCAACAAAACTGGATGACGCACTTGGAGATCAGAAGTGGAAAAAGGCTATGGATGAGGAATATACAGCCTTAATGAGAAACAAAACATGGCACTTGGTGCCAAACCGGAAAGGTAAAAACATTATTGACTGTAAATGGGTGTATAGGATCAAGAAAAAGGCAGATGGCTCCATTGACAGGTATAAAGCACGTCTCGTTGCTAAAGGTTTTAAGCAGCGTTATGGTATTGATTATGAGGATACATTTAGCCCTGTGGTAAAAGCTGCAACCATCAGACTTGTGCTAGCTATTGTTGTGTCTAGGGGATGGAGCCTAAGGCAGCTAGACGTACAGAACACGTTTTAGCATGGTGTTCTGGAAGAGGAGGTCTACATGAGGCAACCACCAGGTTATGAAAACAAACAAAAACCTCATTATGTATGCAAACTTGACAAAGCTCTTTATGGTTTGAAACAAGCACCTAGAGCATGGTACTCCAGGTTAAGTATGTAGCTAAAACGTCTTGGCTTTATTGCATCAAAGGCTGACACATCTCTCTTCACATACAATAGGGCAAACACTGTTATTTTTGTGTTCATATATGTTGACGATATTATAGTTGCAAGCTCCTCTCAGAATGCTACAGATGCCCTTTTGCATGATCTAAGCTCAGAGTTTGCTTTAAAGGATCTTGGTGATTTGAGCTTCTTTTTAGGCATTGAAGTTAAAAAGGTTCAGGATGGTATAGTATTGAAACAAGAAAAATATGCCACTGAACTCTTGGCTCGGATGGGAATGAAGGATTGCAAGGCATCACCCACACCATTATCTTCATCAGAACAATTGTCAGCATACGAAGGGGAGCTACTTAAGGAGGAAGAAAGCACCAAATACATAAGTGTTGTTGGAGCCTTGCAATACTTAACCTTGACACGACCAGATATTTCTTTTGCTGTTAACAAAGTATGTCAATACCTACATGCTCCCACTTCTGCTCATTCGACAGCTGTTAAGAGGATCATTCGGTATGTCAAGCACATTGTAGGTTTGAGACTTCATTTTAGACGGTCCAACTCTACACTTGTTAGTGATTTCTCTAATGCAGACTGGGCAGGTTGCAGCGATGATAGAAAATCAACAGGTGGTTTTGCTGTTTTCTTTGGTTCTAATCTTATTTCTTGGAGTGCCAGGAAACAAGCAACAGTCTCAAGGTCAAGTACTGAGGCCGAGTACAAATCATTGGCGAATGCTACTGCTGAAATTATTTGGCTTGAATCTTTGCTTGAAGAATTGGGTGTGCAGCAACACCGTATTTCATGCCTATGGTGTGATAATTTGGGTGCCACTTATTTAAGTGCTAATCATGTCTTTCATGGCAGAACCAAGCATATTGAGATAGAGTTTCACTTTGTACGAGAAAGGGTTGCAGAAAAGAAGCTGGAGATCCGCTTCATTCCTTCCAGAGATCAAGTGGCCGACGGATTCACTAAAGCTCTACCGTACAAGCCATTTGAAGCATTTAAGAACAATCTTAATTTAGGATAGGTAGTTCAGATTAAGGGAGGGTGTTAGACTTAAGAGATATTCACGTCATGTAATCTCAACTACCATCTCTATCTTTCCTCTCCCGTTTAACCTCCTATCTTTATCCCGTTGGATCCTTGCGATCGGTGGGCTTCTTGTATGCCAAGGCAGAGGTTGTTTCTGTCCATAATCAATATATACCCGCGGCTCCTCTACGGAGGAGTAGGAACGCTTACATCGATCCAATCTAACATACACATGCATGTGCATATTCTAGAAAAAAATGGTATTGTTTAGAGATGAACTGAACGCACCTGTTCACTAGTATGTTGTTGCCTAAATCTCTAGTTCGAACGAAAATATAATGTACTTTTGAACCTATGGAAATGCTTCTCTCTACTCTAGCAGGTTTGTGATATTTGTACACAGCTTACCTCCACCCTCCGCGTGCTCTGGTCCATACACCATCTTTATCACCAACAATGTTCATTAACTTCCACTTTGGCTATGTGTAAGTTTCCTAATTTTTAAATTTGAAAAGGTCAACTTTCTGACTGTTAATTCTTTTGTCAAAATTAATGTATTTTTCCTTGTGTCGTTTCATGACTTTTTAGACTGTTTATTTAACTGGACACTAGAGGATCATGATTTCTTAAAAAAGAAGAATAGAGTTGCTTGATTAATTTGCGGAAAACCGGGTGAAAACCGTCACAACACGCCCAGAAAGAAGGGCATGCCGGCCGACCCGACACCTACAAGATCCACACACACACAGCGTCGAGGAGAGGACATCGTCGAAGTTGCGTGCAATGTCATCGTCGTCACCTCTCCTCGAGCAAGCGACTCCGACTTCACCACTAACGACCCATCAAGAACCCTCCGAACGAATGAGACATGGGAGACCCTATTGGTAGAAGACAAACAATCGCCCACCGGCGTCGAAGACCGGGTAGCTCCGACTTTGATGACGAGCCTCACACGAGAAAAGGAACATGCCTAGCGCAAACAGTGCCCAAACTATCTGTCGACTGGCATCGTTGCCGCCCCGCAACACCGCAGCTCCGACTTCACGCTCAGGAACAAGCCCAACTGTTGAGGAGAAAGGCAAGCGACAACCATGTACACCTTGCCACCGTCATCGTTGCCACACAAGCTGCAACGCGACCACCACACCGCCAGTTGGGCACCTGCCAACCGCGGTGATGAACACGTCCAACACCCTAGGAAGCACAAAGGAAACCATGACCTTCTTAGACTGATTTTTGGCATGCCTCTCCTTAGGGTAAGTCGATTTTCTCTTAGGATGAATTGTTGACTTGCCCCTTTGGGGTAATTCTATTTTTCTATTGGGCTTGGAGCCCACACATTACCTATTTTTCTTGTATACCTTTCTTTTGCTTTTATTTTTCCATTTCTTTAGGGTTTTTTCTATGGGTACTTTTGGCATGTTGGATGGGTGGAAACGTATACACACAGCCCCACAAAAAGGAGGAAATGTATACACGAAAGTACTATACACTATGTGTGTAAATTACTGTAGAGTGTGAAAATTACAATTATATGCTTATTTTATGCATATTAAAATAGTGCAATTTCAATGCAAAGTTGTGTGCAAGTATTTGTAATTTCTTTCTTCTTAAAGGGGTAATACCAATGTAAGTAATTCATTCATTCTTAGATATTTTTTATTATTTGATAATACTAATGCCACTAATTCATTCCTTCTTAGGAAACTTTTTTTTGCAAAATTCCAGTATTATATGTTTATTATCGCGTATTGTAAAAATCGTAATTTATGCGCAATTTTTTTCATTTTTCCATATTAATTCTTCCTATGGGCAATACCCATGCTATTAATTCATTCTTCCTTAGAAAATTTATTATTTATTATTTTGTTTTTTACTTTTTATTCCATTTTCATTCTTCTTTAAGGGTAACACCAATGCCACTAATTAATTCCTTCCTACAAAACTTCTTTTTGCGAAAATTCTACTATTAAATGTTTGTTCTTGTACATGATAAAACACAATTTTCTGTGTAAATCATGTGCAAATTTTATCATATTATTATTATTATTATTATTATTATTATTATTATTATTTTGTTCCTTATTAAAGGGTAATATCGATGGGAAGAGGATTTGGAGCTCTTGGATGCCCGGGAACCCTATTGGATAGTAAAATAAAAAATAGGGAAATAAAAAACTGAATTTTTGGGTGTTAAACCTGGGTGCCTAGTCTACCCGTGTGAAGTTTTGTGAAAAATTGACATCTGTGGTATTCTCAGTAAAAATGTGCAAAAAAATCTATGTAAGAAAAAACGGTTGGAACAAATCATAGGTTAGACTGTAATTTATTTGCCATGGATACCACATATGCCATTTCTTAACGAAACTAAACACGGGAGCAGAATGGGCACCCAGGCTTGATATCCAAAATTTCACTTTTTTAAAATGGCACTTTTTTATTTTAGTATTATAATAGGGTTCCCAGGCACCTGAGAGCTCCTATGTATTCACCTATACCGATGCCAATAATTCATTTCTTTCTTAGAAAACTTTATTCTTTTATTTTTATTTTATTTTCTTGGTCTACATACTAGTGGCGGAGCTACGGCTGGGCCAAAGCAGACCATGGCCCGCCCAACCCAACAAAAATTTAGTGAAGACTGATGTCGAATTTGGGCCCTAAGAGCAAAACTTCAGATGTATTTTTTAAGCTGGCCCGTTTTGACCCGCCCCAAGAAGTGGATGTAGCTCCGCCGCTGCTGCCTATGCCTTTGATCTCCATCCTCATGTGAAGATTAGTTGAACTCTAAATTCGTATATATACACAGACCACATACCGTAATTAAGTTCCATTAGATCGATCGATCGGAATTTACACATAGATATATCTATGAACTCGAACGCTCCTGTGCTTTTCCATGATTTACTCAACAAAATATAATACTGTATCTCGCTAGATTGTGTTGTGAGGCCAGAAAGACGTAGGTCTCAAGCATGCACCACTCAGGCTGGTCGCCGCCGGCTAGAACGTATGTGTGCTCTCTTTTTTTTTTTTTTTGCGGGGAGTATGTGTGCTCTCTTGCCAAAGAAAAAAGTGACTAGCAGCAATTTTAAATTCAATATTTATTAGAAAGTTTCTTTTTTTTTGGTTCATTTTCTTTTGTCTTGTGTTTCAGACCAAACACAAGTTCTGGTGGTTTGTGGTTGTAAAGAGTGCTCCTCTAAAAAAATCGGGTTACCCAAATAGGTGAAAGTCAATTTTTGGTTTTGCAATTTTCTTTAGTGACCTGTCCCAAGCTCGTTCCCATAATTTTATTTTATTTTTCTTAAATACAGTATCGACGCAGACGCTCATATAAATGCATATGTACTCCCATGTATGAATGTACACTCGTACCCCTATGAACACTAAAAAAGACCGTATCTTTTTTTTGCGGAAAAAAAAATTGTATCCTATGAGCCCCTTAGAAAGACTGAGCTAACATCACATCTTAAAATTAACGAAGTAATTACAGATGTCTCGTAGTCGGGGAACAAAGTTGATCAAAGATGTCATGTGGAAACTCAGTCTTTACAGCGGTTAAGAAAAGATTTGGCACTGTTCAAAAGAAAAACAAAAGATTTTGCAATTCACTTGCCAACTTTATCATCCAACCCCATGCTGTCTTGTGGTATACTCCATCGTTTTGTGTAGTTGAAATTCTTCTAGCCCGTGGACTTTTGCTCATACCCCATCGTTTTGTGTAGATGCAGGGGTAGGGGTACTGCTGCCTAGTAGCAGTAGAGCGTAGCGTTGAAACGCGCATTATTTTACTCGCTAATCAGCCCGCAATGATGCGGAAATAACACGGGCGCGCGACAAGATGGCTGCATGTCAGCTGGAACCCCGGTACGACGTGCAGCAGCCCCATACCTAGGAGTAATACCCCTCCCCGGTCAAACCAGGACCACGCCGGCCGGCCGGCCGGCCACCCCCTCTCTCTCTCTCTGCGTCCCTGCAACTGCAGCGTCCTCCAAGCCTACCGCGGCCAGCCCCTAGCCTTCTACAGTGAGCCACTGCCGCTCTGAAAAGAGGCCTTCCATGCTGCCCCGCCACGCCCCCTCTCTCCCTCTCTCTCTCTCTCCCTCTCGACATTGCCGGCCCCAGAGCTCGGCCTCTTCAA
The DNA here is from genome assembly GCF_018294505.1 of Triticum aestivum. NCBI lineage: Eukaryota > Viridiplantae > Streptophyta > Magnoliopsida > Poales > Poaceae > Triticum > Triticum aestivum. The sequence goes on from NC_057803.1 coordinate 30,312,351, forward strand.
TGCTTTCCGGCCGCTACTGCCGCGCGAGCTGCCCCCTCCCGTTCCCGCTATAAAACACGCGCGTCCAGGCCATTGGAGGCTCCACCCCATTCTGTTTAGCCGCTAGCTGGTGGCTAGTACCGCTCGCCCCACTGACCCCAGCTCGCTTCTCCTTCTTCCCCACCCCATTATGTCTGCCCCTGTGTCGTGTGCTGCCGGCGTGGACCGGATGGAGGTAAGCGTTCATGCGCCCATGCAAGGATCGGCACTTCCCCGTGGTCTGTACTTTGTAGCTCACCTGGTTTTGCCTTTGCTTTGCTTCTGCAGAAGGCGAGGCGGCGGCAGGTGCCGGCGTTCGGGGAGTGGAACTACTGCTACTACTACGACGAGCCGCCGGCCGCGGCGGCGGTGGCCGTGGCGGCCGAGTGCTACGCGCCGGAGCCGGAGGCCTGCAGCGACGTGTGGTTCAGGTACTCGCCGCCTCCGCGCAAGCCCACGCCCAAGAAGACGCGGAGGCCGGACCAGGGCGACGTGGCCCGTCGGGAGAAGGGGGAGAGGCGCGGTGCCAGGGCGCTGGACGCTGCCGGCAGCGTGCCGCGCGCCACGGCCAAGGCCGGCTCCAGGGTGGTGCGCCCGGTCGACGAGGACCTGTACCAGGTGCCTCCGCCGGAGTTCACCTCCCGCCGGCCGAGGCGGAAGAGGAGCCTGCTGATGGGATGCCTGGGCCTCAACTCATGCGTCGCCTGAACCTGTGTGCCAATGGGATGCGAGCTGCGCGTTCTATTCTACTAGAGTGGTAGTGGTAGTGTTCACTAGATTGAGTGAGTGCTGGTTCTTTCTTGTTGTGTGTTATGTAGTTTTGATCTCTTGGGCAGTTGGGCTAGTGAGTGATCACTTGTAATGCTCTCGAGCTGTTTATTCCACCTTGAGTTTGTGTACGCAGGTCTCATGTGTTAGGTTGGGTCAGTCAGTGAGTTGATGGTGTAGATCTAGGCATGTTTGGATCGTGTCCAAAATGTACCCCACTTCAATATTTTGGCCAGGATCCAAAAATAGGTACCAGTGTTGCCTTACTCATGTCATGTGCAACCAGCACCTCAGCCAAAAAATTAGCTAGCTGATATTTTGGCGGGGCAATCTAGGGCATAAACCAAACACGCATCGAATCCAATGCTTCTCCCTTCCTTCTCTTCCCTCGTCACAATCTCGGTGGACGTACATGCTTTTCGGGCTGTTCTGTTCATCACAAGCAACCTGGAACTAAAGAAAGGGGCAGCAATCCATTATTGAGAGGAAATAACCCACCAATTTCAATTTGAACGTCATACTACCTGCAAACAACTACAGCTACAATGCCTTACTGACGGCCTAGCACAGCTCTATGAGATTCTCATCTTATAAACATAGCCAAGTTCGTCTGCACAGTTTTGTCTCTCTTCTTGTATGTTGGACATTGTAATTCATGCCCCGGCCCGTTGATTGTTCTGTCAATCCAAACTCGAGTCCGTATTCGGCCTTCTTCAGCCTCGTTGTAAAAAAGTTCTTATGTGCTCTTGCGCCACTTTGCTCCGAAAGATAAAGATGAGATGCACGCACAATCTTCACTTGAACTGGCCAAACTGATCTTAGGGGAATTTAACCAAGGTACGATGGCAGAGCTGAAACAACATGGCTCCACTCCAAAGCGGAAGCATCTCTTAATTCTGGGCTCCGCAGCATTGCAGCTCGCTATAAGTACAGCTCGCTATAAGCAGTTGGGCTAGTGTACTGATCCATCTATCGCACAGCATGCAACGGACGCAGAGGAGAGATGGAAGCCTAGTAAGTAGTGCAATAACCAAAGCCAGAATGCACGGGCATTGGCAGCACGGTACGCTGGCGCATGGCGGGCAGGGAGGCGCGAGAAGCCACGACCAATAGTCCCTATTAAAAAGGGCCGCAGCCTTAACTGGGCCCCCTCAACTGCGGTGCTGCTGCGGCATTTACACAGCCCGCGTCAGGAGGCTCGGTCTTTACTGTTGGCTGGCCATCACTCCGCGTCCCGTCCGGCGGCCCAGCCTAATATCTCTGAGGTAAAGAGGGCCGTCGATCGGATTCAGCCATCGTTTTCTGGATGGGTTCGGCAGCGCGATGCTCTGAGCAGCGGACGTTGGTGTGGCGCGGTCACGGAGGGAGCAGAAGCGGCCGTTGGTGGAGCGGATGAAGGTGGAACAGCGGCGGCTCGGGTGGTCAGCGGGGCGGCGTGGCGCGCGTAGGGCGTAGCCGATCGGGCGTCGTGGGAGGGGGCAGGGCCATGTCAATTCTCGCACAGCGCCGATCACGATGGAGCTGAGCCTTGAACAGTGCCGCTACGGTGCTACCTGCCGATACGTCGAGTCTGCGCCTGCTCGGGCTGGCGTCAGCTCATTCCGTGCACCGAGATGTCCGGCGGGGGATGCGCACTGGGACGACGAGTGGACGGCAGTCGGAGGGAGCGTGCCCGCACGGTGACCGTAGAGCCCGTCTTTCGATCCGTGGGTGTTCAGAGCCGCGGCCCTTTTCTTTTGCAGTGAAGAAGGAGGGAGAAGCCACGCGATGGAAAGGCGCGTTGATGGTGCGTTTGATGATCCTTGGAGATAGCCAGCGGGCCATACATGATCTTCTCTGTCTGTCGCTGGCTGCTCCCCTCCGTGATCCACTTCCGCTGAGCACTCTGCTTGTGTGGATTGACGGGACCAGTTGGAGATCCTGGCCACTAGAACGGGTGTGTGGGTTGATCTCAGGATATACTGTAGTATTGACTGAGACTTAGCAAGACTTCACTAGAAACCGTCCATGAGGTTACCAAATGGAGGTGGCCAGCCATCATAGATAGCCAGGTTTGGTGGCTTGAAAGGAACAACGGCAAGTTTCGTTGGGGTCTGGTCCAGTACAAATCCTTGATCTCTTCCCACGAGATTGTATGTCGACATCGAGTTCGACTAGAATTTCAAGATGATTTTACAAAATGAATTTGAAGAAGGGTTACAATTACGATTTGAACAGCCTTAATACTACTCCTACTAAGATTCTCTACTAACTGGACTACAAGCTCTTCCTCTTCTTCAGAGTGACCTCACAGGCGGGGGGGAGCCTTCGACTGCGGGTAGGCGGGAGTGGCCACTGGCTGATTCAACCTTACGACGTGTGTCGTCGTCAACCCACTCCGAGTAGTCTCGCGCCCTCTCCCAAAACTCTTTCTCCCTCTCTTGGCATGACACTCTTCGGTCTTGCTTGCAAAAGGTCCGCGAAGACGGCACGACCACACCGACATGGTAATTGGGGAAGAAAGGGTGCGGGGTGGCACCGGATGAACAAGGCCGATGAAGGCAAGTGTGCTGGCGACAGGAATGGGTGAATAGAAGGCAAGTGTGGAAGGGAAGCGATGAGGATTATATACCTGCAAACACACTCCGACGAAAAACATGGGCAGATTTACCGTGTGCAGTTGGGAAACAATCGCGAAACGTGACAGCAACAAATAATCAACGCTCTTCCCAGTGGATACGCGGCTGCACCATTGTCATGGGGAGAAGAACGACAACGCCATTGAGCAGGCTGCGTGCGGGAGGAAGAGGCCATGCTGAAACTTCCTTCCCACGCAAAGGCAGAGTTGTGCATGACGGCTGTGGCCTTTTCGGCCAAAACCATCATATTGGCGGTTATAACACCGATCAGGCTGATATGGCAACTACTGACAAAAAAGGAATAGTATATCCATGTTCAATGTCGCAACTGAAAGAAAGACAAGAGTCAAAATAGCCGTAGCAATACAAAGACACGTTACATCAACAAAAGAAGATGGTTCATATAAAGACCAAAGCCGGCTTGCTCTGTCCAATTATTAGCCATTCAAATTCCGTCAACAGAAGAAACACACGACGAGTGCTCAAGTATGTATTCCTCGTAGCAAATTTCGGGGTATCCAGGTCTGAAAGCCTTATTCATGCCCTCAAGGCACGACGCCATCCTCGATGGGCTGAAGCAAGACCTTGGACCTTACCAAACCTCTGGACGCAGCTCACCGGTTGCAGGAGGCATCCATTTCCCAGAATTGTACACGCTCTCACCGACTTTCCATCCAGGAACATTTTTCATGATCCTCGCTTCCTCCTCAAGATACTTCTTCCATTCTTTGACAAATCTGCACGAGAATCAAAGACCTCATGTCTTCGGTAGATGATAGGGATGAATGAAAATGGCATACATTGTCGATCAAGTACCTTTCATCCTCTTCAGCTTGGAGCATCGGCAGTATAGCACTACGGGCAGCGATTTTCTCCTCCTTCAGTGCACTGCGCACACAAAATTCCACACCATGAAGGCTAACATACAAATAACACATGGATGGGAAAACAACCCGTACTAACAAGCATTCAAGACTCTGAAGCTAACAGAAAGTCAGAAACATAAAGTTGGACGTGACGGTAACTAATGACTACCAAGAATTGCAGAAGCAATAACAGAAACATATAAAATGGAGTGACAGTAACTAATAACTACCAATAATTGCAGAGCAATAACAGAAACAAATAAAATGGATCTAACAGTAACTAATAACTACCAATAATTGCAAAGCAATAACAGAAACAAATAAAAGGATCTGACGTAACCAATAACTACCATGAATTGAAGAGCAATGAAGCATGACCAGAAGATAAGGATCCCAGGTGATTTCAGCATAAATAAAATAGAGAAAATCAGCACAATTTCGTAACAAAATAAAATGAAGCACGGATATAGACTTCACATGTTTAACGGCAAATACAGAGCAAGGACACATAACAGGAATGCACATCCGGTTGTTACGCTTGTGTTTCTTAAAAGTTTATCCATCAGGAAAAACTGATGTTTACTTGTTTAGATAGACTGGATGATTGTCATAAATTGCTGCAATGACTACATAATCTATTTTCTTAACTGAACCTAGCAGCCCATTAGTAACCATGTGAATAATCAACCAGTTTAAATTCCAGAGATGCTGAATGAAGGAAACAATACCCTGGACCTTGAATTTTTGCCTGAGCATGAGCTCATTAATCAATCTCGAAGCCCAAAACTGTCAAAAACGCACCTCAAACTCTCCAAACTAGCAGTTGAAAGCCTCACCCAACAGGCGCGAACTAGAGCAACAAATAGGTAGGAAGAGGCTTACGTTGAACTTGGTTTGCACAGATATGCACTGTGACGCGCTCACCATCATGCAGCTGTAAGGTATGGCAGCGGTGGATGACGGCAACACGTCTTCACTAAAGAAACTTCGGGGAGAGGAATCGTAAGGGTTCACTGAGTAGCGTTGATGTGCAGTAGGGAGAGGACAATTTGAGGTTTTTGTCTAAGGCTGCTTGCCCAATAGCGAAGATGAAGGGATTGCAAGCTGCTGTACAGCATTACATGTGACTATGTGAGACCCATCCGACCCACTGCAATGTCATGTAAAAACCACGATTGGAATGAGGCAAAGGTGGCAAAAGGATTAGTTTAGGATTTTTAAGGTTTCCTTTTAGGCGGTTTTGGAGTTCCATTGCTGGAAGAGGGTCCAACTACATTGCACTGGCAATAAACTTATTGATATGATCATGACTTCGCAATTGTACTGTGATTCTTGCCTATCTCGATGTAATCTCAGTCTGGTTGATGTTTAAGGCTGCTCTAATGAGACCTTTAGGCATGTCTCTCCTGGATGATGGCATCTGAACCACATTCCCAGACTATTATTCTTGTACTACCTCTGCTGGCACGGTTGATTCTATTAATGAATATCCAAGGGCAATCTCCTCTTTCTGGAAAATCGACTCACATGGTACTATGGTAGTAGTTCAAGGTTGAGGCATGGAATTTTTATTTTTTATAAAATGAACGAGACAAACCTACAAAATTAATGAGCTATAGTTTCCACAAAACCACATCAGTTTAATCTAAATATTGAGCGGCATTGCTACAGCATAGGCAAGCTGATTTATCAACTGTGGGATTCCCTGAGACCCATGTTCCGGTGGTGGAGTGCTACGCAGGCTGGAGTAGCCGTGGAGCAAAGCTGAAGGCAGAGCCAGCATCAGTGACTTAACTGACTTCATCGGACCAGTGGTGGAGACGATGCGTGAGGGCACCGCAGATCGCAATGAGGGCTATTGAGATGGTGCTAAAGGGTGGATATATGATGTCAAGGCGAGTGGATGCCATGGAGGCCAGGAGGGAGGAGTGGTGGCGAATGATGCAAGTCGGCTGTTAAAAAAATGCAGCCGCTTTTGTATTAGGCACAACCATGTTACTACATTAGTGAAAACTGTCAGCTCAAATTAATGTTCACATTAGGTTTCTGACACTTTAATTCATTATCTGAGTTATGCTACAAGTCTAGAACCCATCGTTCATAGTTCTTTATAAAGGAATCAACAGGCAGACTGGGCCTGGCTCCTCATCAATAAAATCTTCTAAATTCATGTTCTCCATAAATTAGCTAATTAGATGTTAAAGTATGTTGAATAGCATCAACTTAGAGCAGCTGCAAAGGGATGAAGTGGCATATCAATCGGAATGTGACGCATCCATTTGCATATGAACATAAAGTTATTTCTTAGAAACATGCCATCTTCTAATAATGCAGGTCCTTGCTAGTTGCTACTAGTACAAGTACTAATACCATATATCAGTGCATCATTGTCCAGATATGATCTACAATTATCTAAATACATTTCAAACGAAACCAACCGCAGCAATTCAATTGAACTAACGCGAGAATGTATCCGACGGAGGCAAGGGAAGCAGCCATGCGAGACCGATCTGCGACCGGCGCCCGCTTCGATTGAAATGGTGACTGGCACACGCAGGGAAGAAACAGATCGACGTGCAGGGCAGGCAGGCGGGCACTTACCGGCGGACCTTGTTCCCCTGCCCGACCTGGTACATGCCCCAGGAGAAGGCGCCGAAGGTGGTGAGGAAGAGGGCGATGGCGCTGGGGCCCTTGTTGGGGATGCGGCGCGCGTAGCGCACGGGCGCGAACCCGCCGGGCGGCGGCCCGTCCTGCAGCACCGGCATGTCCTTGACGCTCGCCATCCCCGGCTTGTTCCGCACCATCGACTCCGTCATCTTGGCTCCGATCCGGGAAGGTCGCCACCGGCGCGGGAGGAAGCGGCCGCGGATCTGGGGCTCCGGCGGGAGGCCGAGCGATTGGGAGCGCGGATGTCGCTAGGGTTAGTGGCGGGTGCGAGCGATTTGGGGGAGCCTGGTGGTGGTGGGAGGAATCGCCTCGTCCCAGTGACTCTGTCAGCGAGTGTGGGTAGTGGGTAAATTCGTCACTCTCCAGGGTCTCTTCCGGAAGAGTTTGCATGGGCCTGTGGAGACGCGCTGGTGGGCTTTGGGTAACAAGCTTATTACTGGGGCCTGACGAGCACTTCGATTTTGCGACTGAGTTGCTCTCAAAAAAGAAATGCAGACGGCGGTTTCTCCAAAAAAAAGTTGCAGACGGCTAACATCTAAAAAAACAAAAACAAAGAAAGGCGGCTGCAGCCGGTTGATCTTGCCGTCAGATCTACTGCACGTAGCCGTTCATTCTCATGCTCGCAGCAACGCAACACCCGTGTCTTCCTTCTGTCGCGCTACCCCCCATGACCCGATGACGCTGCATTGAAACACCCCCGTGACAAGGCGATGCACCATTCAAACATCGGCGGCTCGGTGATGCTTCATTGTAACTCC
>NC_057803.1:30320419-30364185 GCF_018294505.1 Triticum aestivum
ACCGGCGTCGCGCAAGCAGCTCGTGAATGTTGCGTTGAGCACCGTCACCAATCCCCCCCCCCAATCTCAGCCATGGATGTTGTGTTGCGATGCAGCGTCTCGGCAACGTCGATGGCTGGGTCGACCTCTGGCGGGGCATTCTGGTGTGCGATGTGCTCAACGAGGTTGATCCGGTGTTGCGTCTCGTCAAGCTACCGGAGCCGATGCCCCGCAACGAGCGGTGGTTTGGGGGAACCGACGGTCGGTCGTGCCGGGACGTCATCTGCGTTGGAGACCTCATCAGTTTCGTCGAGGTAGAGTATCACCAGGAAGACAACGACAAAGACTGCTGCTACATTGGCGGTGAGGTCGATAAGGGTTGGAAGGCCACCGGGTGGAACATGCTCGTTTCTTCCAACAATTGCTCCGGGTGGCAACAGGGCTTCGTCGTGGACACCGACGACGTTGTGGTGGCCGACGAAGCATGCCATGATATCTTGCCTAAGATGTGGGATGACAAGGCCGAGAAGATGTCCTTGAACAAGCTCGTTTGCACTGCTCCCACCCTGAGTATGGATGATGGTGTGTTTTTCATGAAGCCGCCGTATAACCCTAACCCTGTGAAATGGCACGCTGCTATCAACACGATGGGGGATTCAGTGTAGTTTGTGTTTTACATTGCTGATGGGAAACATTGTGAGCATAGTCCCTGTGCCGTCTTCAAATACCTCAAAAACATTCAGTAGCTGTAAAGATTGGAAGAGGTGGCGGATCATTTTGTGAGAAGATTCAGCTGCCGGATGGCAACCATTTGCTTATGGTGGGTGGCGAGTTGTGTACCAGCATTGTGTTGTGAGAAAAGTATGTTTTTGTCCCTCAAATTCCTCAAAAATATACACTTGGTCCCTTAAGAATTTTTAGGAGACATTTGGTCCTTCAAGTCCTCAAAACCAGGTAAGTTTCGTCATACTCCTGGTTTATGTGGAAAGTGTTGGGGAACGTAGCAGCATTTAAAATTTTCTACGCATCACCAAGATCAATCTATGGAGTTATCTATCAACGAGGGAAAGGGGAGTGCATCTACATACCCTTGTAGATCGCGAGCGGAAGTGTTCAATAGAACGGGGTTGATGGAGTCGTACTCGTCGTGATCCAAATCACCGATGACCTAGCGCCGAACGGACGGCACCTCTGCGTTCAACACACGTACGGTTGGGAAGACGTCTCCTTCTTATTGATCCAGCAAGGGTGAAGGAGAGATTGATGGAGATCCAGCAGCACGACGGCGTGGTGGTGGAAACAGCGGTGATCTCGGCAGGGCTTCGCCAAGCTTAGCGAGAGGGAGAGGTGTCACGGGAGGGAGAGGGGGGCGCCAGGGGCTAGGGTGCTACTGCCCTCCCTCCCCCCACTATATATAGGGCCCCTAAGGGGGGGCACCGGCCCTAGAGATTGGATCTCAAGGGAGGGCGGCGGCCAAGGGGGTGGCTTGCCCCCCAAGCCAAGTGGGGCGCCCCCCACCCGTAGGGTTTCCAACCCTAGGCGCAGGGGGAGGCCCAAGGGGGGTGCACCAGCCCACCAGGGGCTGGTTACCTTCCCCACTTCAGCCCATGGGGCCCTCCGGGATAGGTGGCCCCACCCCGTGGACCCCCGGGACCCTTCCGGTGGTCCTGGTACAATACCGGTGACCCTCGAAACTTTCTCGGTGGCCGAAACTGGACTTCCTATATACAATTCTTCACCTCCGGACCATTCCGAAACTCCTCGTGACGTCCGGGATCTCATCCGGGACTCCGAACAACTTTCGGGTTAGCGCATACTAATATCTCAACAACCCTAGCGTCACCGAACCTTAAGTGTGTAGACCCTACGGGTTCGGGAGACACGCAGACATGACCGAGACGACTCTCCGATCAATAACCAACAGCGGGATCTGGATACCCATGTTTGCTCCCACATGCTCCTCGATGATCTCATCGAATGAACCACGATGTCGAGGATTCAATCAATCCCGTATACAATTCCCTTTGTCAATCGATACGTTACTCGCCCGAGACTCGATCGTCGGTATCCCAATACCTCATTCAATCTCGTTACCGGCAAGTCACTTTACTCGTACCATAATGCATGATCCCGTAATCAACCACTTGGTCACATTGAGCTCATTATGATGATGCATTACCAGTGGTCCCCAGAGATACCTCTCCGTCATACGGAGTGACAAATCCCAATCTCGATTCGTGCCAACCCAACAGACACTTTCGGAGATACCCGTAGTGCACCTTTATAGTCACCCAGTTACGTTGTGACGTTTGGCACACCCAAAGCACTCCTACAGTATCCGGGAGTTGCACAATCTCATGGTCTAAGGAAATGATACTTGACATTCGAAAAAGCTCTAGCAAACGAACTACACGATCTTTGAGCTATGCTTAGGATTGGGTCTTGTCCATCACATCATTCTCCTAATGAGGTGATCCCGTTATCAATGACATCTAATGTCCATAGTCAGGAAATCATGACTATCTTTTGATCAACGAGCTAGTCAACTAGAGGCTCACTAGGGACGTGTTGTGGTCTATGTATTCACACATGTATTACGATTTCCGGATAACACAATTATAGCATGAACAATAGACAATTATCATGAACAAAGAAATATAATAATAACCATTTTATTATTGCCTCTAGGGCATATTTCCAATAGTCTCCCACTTGCACTAGAGTCAATAATCTAGTTACATTGTGATGAATCGAACACCTATAGAGTTCTGGTGTTAATCATGTTTTGCTCTAGGGAGAGGTTTAGTCAATGGATCTGCCACATTCAGGTCCGTATGTACTTTACAAATATCTATGTCTCCATTTTGAACACTTTCACGAATGGAGTTGAAGCGACGCTTGATATGCCTGGTCTTCCTGTGAAACCTGGGCTCCTTGGCAAGGGCAATAGCTCCAGTGTTGTCACAGAAGAGAGTCATCGGGCCCGACGCATTGGGAATGACTCCTAGGTCGGTAATGAACTCCTTCACCCAGATTGCTTCTTGTGTTGCCTCCGAGGCTGCCATGTACTCTGCTTCACATGTAGATCCCGCCACAACGCTTTGCTTGTAACTGCACCAGCTTACTGCCCCACCATTCAAAATATACATGTATCTGGTTTGTGAATTAGTCATCCAGATCTGTGTCGAAGCTAGCTTCGACGTAACCCTTTACGACGAGCTCTTCGTCATGTCCATAAACGAGAAACATATCTTTAGTCCTCTACAGGTACCTCAGGATATTCTTGATCGTTGTCCAGTGTTCCATGTCGGGATTACTTTGGTACCTTCCTACCAAACTTATGGCAAGATTTACATCAGGTCTGGTACACAGCATAGCATACATGATAGACCCTATGGCCGACGCATAGGGGACGACACTCATCTTTTCTTTATCTTCTGCCGTGGTCGGGCATTGAACCGTGCTCAATCTCGTACCTTGCAACACAGGCAAGAACCCCTTCTTTGACTGATCCATATTGAACTTCTTCAATATCTTGTCAAGGTACGTACTCTGTGAAAGACCAATGAGGCGTCTCGATCTATCTCTATAGATCTTGATACCTAATATGTAAGCAGCTTCTCCAAGATCCTTCATTGAAAAACACTTGTTCAAGTAGGCCTTTATGCTTTCCAAGAATTCTATATCATTTCCCATCAACAGTATGTCATCCACATACAATATGAGAAATGTTACAAAGCTCCCACTCACTTTCTTGTAAATGCAGGCTTCTCCATAAGTCTGCGTAAACCCAAACGCTTTGATCATCTCATCAAAATGAATGTTCCAACTCCGAGATGCTTGCACCAGCCCATAGATCGAGCGTTGGAGCTTGCACACCTTGTCAGCATTCTTAGGATCGACAAAACCTTCCGGCTGCATCATATACAATTCTTCCTTAAGAAAACCATTAAGGAATGCCGTTTTGACGTCCGTTTGCCATATCTCATAATCATAGAATGCGGCAATTGCTAACATGATTCGGACGGACTTCAGCTTCGCTACGGGTGAGAAAGTCTCATCGTAGTCAACCCCTTGAACTTGTCGATAACCCTTAGCGACAAGCCGAGCTTTATAGATGGTTACATTACCATCCACGTCTATCTTCTTCTTAAAGATCCATTTATTTTCTATGGTTCGCCGATCATCGGGCAAGTCAGTCAAAGTCCATACTTTGTTTTCATACATGGATCCTATCTCGGATTTCATGGCTTCCAGCCATTTGTCGGAATCTGGGCCCGCCATCGCTTCCTCATAGTTCGAAGGTTCACCGTTGTCTAACAACATGATTTCCAAGACAGGGTTGCCGTACCACTCTGGTGCGGAACGTGTCCTTATGGACCTATGAAGTTCAGTAGCAACTTGATCTGAAGTTTCATGATCATCATCATTAACTTCCTCTCTAGTCGGTGCAGGCACCTCAGGAACATTTTCTTGAGTTGCGCCACTTTCCGGTTCAAGAGGTAATACTTCATCAAGTTCTACTTTCCTCCCACCTACTTTTTTTGAAAGAAACTCTTTCTCTAGAAAGGATCCATTCTTAGAAACAAAGATCTTGCCTTCGAATCTGAGGTAGAAGGTATACCCAATAGTTTCTTTAGGGTATCCTATGAAGACGCATTTTTTCGACTTGGGTTCGAGCTTTTCAGGTTGAAGTTTCTTGACATAAGCATTGCATCCCAAAACTTTTAGAAACGACAGCTTAGGTTTCTTCCCAAACCATAATTCATATGGTGTCTTCTCAACGGATTTTGACGGAGCCCTATTTAAAGTGAATGTGGCAGTCTCTAAAGTATAGCCCCAAAATGACAGCGGTAGATTGGTAAGAGACATCATAGATCGCACCATATCCAATAGAGTGCGATTACGACGTTCGGACACACCATTACGCTGAGGTGTTCCAGGCGGCGTGAGTTGTGAAACTATTCCACATTTCCTTAAGTGCGTGCCAAATTCGTGACTCAAGTATTCTCCCCCATGATGTGATTGCAAGAACTTTATTTTCCTGTCACGTTGATTCTCAACCTCATTCTGAAATTCCTTGAACTTTTCAAAGGTCTCAGGGTTGTGTTTCATTAAGTAGACATACCCATATCTACTCAAGTCATCAGTGAGGGTGAGAACATAACAATAGCCATCGCGAGCCTCAACACTCATTGGACCGCACACATCAGTATGTATGATTTCCAATAAGTTGGTTGCTCGCTCCATTATTCCTGAGAACGGAGTCTTGGTCATTTTACCCATGAGGCATGGTTCGCACGTGTCTAATGATTCGTAATCAAGAGACTCCAAAAGTCCATCTGCATGGAGCTTCTTCATGCGTTTGACACCTATGTGACTAAGGCGGTAGTGCCACAAGTATGTGGGACTATCATTATCAACCTTACATCTTTTGGTATTCACACTGTGAATATATGTAACATTACGCTCGAGATTCATTAAGAATAAACCATTCACCAGCGGGGCATGACCATAAAACATATCTCTCATATAAATAGAACAACCATTATTCTCGGATTTAAATGAGTAGCCATCTTAAATTAAGCGAGATCCTGATACAATGTTCATGTTCAAAGCTGGCACTAAATAACAATTATTGAGGTTTAAAACTAATCCCGTAGGTAAATGTAGAGGTAGCGTGTCGACGGCGATCACATTGACCTTGGAACCATTCCCGACGCGCATCGTCACCTCGTCCTTCACCAGTCTCCGCTTATTCCGCAGCTCCTGCTTTGAGTCACAAATGTGAGCAACCGCACCAGTATCAAATACCCAGGAGCTACTACGAGTACTGGTAAGGTACACAACAATTACATGTATATCACATATACCTTTAGTGTTGCCGGCCTTCTTGTCCGCTAAGTATTTGGGGCAGTTCCGCTTCCAGTGACCACTTCCCTTGCAATAAAAACACTCAGTCTCGGGCTTGGGTCCATTCTTTGGCTTCTTCCCGACAGCTTGCTTACCGGGCGCGACAACCCCCTTGTCGTCCTTCTTGAAGTTCTTCTTACCCTTGACTTTCTTAAACTTAGTAGTTTTATTAACCATCAACACTTGATGTTCCTTTTTGATCTCCACCTCCGCTGATTTCAGCATTGAATATACCTTAGGAATGGTCTTTTCCATCCCCTGCATATTGAAGTTCATCACAAAGCTCTTGTAGCTCGGTGGAAGCGACTGAAGGATTCTGTCAATGACCGCGTCATCCGGGAGATTAACTCCCAGCTGAGTCAAGTGGTTATGCAACCCAGACATTTTGAGTACGTGCCCACTGACAGAACTATTTTCCTCCATCTTACAACTGAAGAACTTGTCGGAGACTTCATATCTCTCGACCCGGGCATGAGCATGGAAAACCATTTTCAGCTCTTCGAACATCTCATATACTCCGTATTGCTCAAAACGCTTTTGGAGCCCCGGTTCTAAGCTGTAAAGCATGCCGCACTGAACGAGGGAGTAATCATCAGCATGTGACTGTCAGGCGTTCATAACGTCTTGGTTATCTGGGATGGGTGCGTCACCTAGCGGTGCTTCTAGGACATAATCTTTCTTGGCAGCTATGAGGATGATCCTCAGGTTCCGGACCCAGTCCGTATAGTTGCTGCCATCATCTTTCAGCTTGGTTTTCTCTAGGAACGCATTGAAGTTGAGGGAAACATTAGCGTGGGCCATTTGATCTACAAGACATAATGTAAAGATTTTAGACTAAGTTCATGATAATTAATTTAATCTAATCAAATTATTCAATGAACTCCCACTCAGATAGACATCTCTCTAGTCATCTAAGTGAAACATGATCCGAGTTAACTAGGCTGTGTCCGATCATCACGTGAGACGGACTAGTCAACATCGGTGAACATCTTCATGTTGATCATATCTTCTATACGACTCATGCTCGACCTTTCAGTCTTCCGTGTTCCGGGGCCATGTCTGTACATGCTAGGCTCGTCAAGTCAACCTAAGTGTATTGCGTGTGTAAATCTGGCTTACACCCGTTGTATTCGAATGTTAGAATCTATCACACCCGATCATCACGTGGTGCTTCGAAACAACGAACCTTCGCAACGGTGCACAGTTAGGGGGAACACTTTCTTGAAATTATTACGAGGGATCATCTTATTTAAGCTACCGTCGTTCTAAGCAAATAAGATGTAAAACATGATAAACATCACATGCAATCAAATAGTGACATGATATGGCCAATATCATTTGCTCCTTTTGATCTCCATCTTCGGGGCGCCATGATCATCGTCGTCACCGGCATGACACCATGATCTCCATCATCGTGTTTTCATGAAGTTGTCTCGTCATCTATTACTTCTACTACTATGGCTAACGGTTTAGCAATAAAGTAAAGTAATTACATGACATTTATGTTGACACGCAGGTCATAAATAAATTAAGACAACTCCTATGGCTCCTGCCGGTTGTTATACTCATCGACATGCAAGTCGTGATTCCTATTACAAGAACATGATCAATCTCATACATCACATATATCATTCATCACATCCTTTTGGCCATATCACATCACATGGCACATGCTGCAAAAACAAGTTAGACGTCCTCTAATTGTTGTTGCAAGTTTTTACGTGGCTGCTATAGGTTTCTAGCAAGAACGTTTCTTACCTACGCCAAAACCACAACGTGATATGCCAATTTCTATTTACCCTTCATAAGGACCCTTTTCATCGAATCCGATCCTACTAAAGTGGGAGAGACAGACACCCGCTAGCCACCTTATGCAACTAGTGCATGTCAGTCGGTGGAACCAGTCTCACATAAGCGTACGTGTAAGGTCAGTCCAGGCCGCTTCATCCCACGATGCCGCCGAATCAAGATAAGACTAGTAACGGCAAGTAAATTGACAATATCGACACCCACAATTGCTTTGTGTTCTACTCGTGCATAAAAACTACGCATAGACCTAGCTCATGATGCCACCATTGGGGAACGTAGCAGAATTTAAAATTTTCTACGCATCACCAAGATTAATCTATGGATTTATCTATCAACGAGGGAAAGGGGAGTGCATCTACATACTCTTGTAGATCGTGAGCGGAAGCGTTCAAGAGAACGGGGTTGATGGAGTCGTGCTCGTCGTGATCCAAATCACCGATGACCTAGCGCCGAACGGACGGCACCTCCGCGTTCAACACATGTACGGTTGGGAAGATGTCTCCTCCTTCTTGATCCAGCAAGGGGGAAGGAGGGGTTGATGGAGATCCAGCAGCACGACGACGTGGTGGTGGAAACAGCGGTGATCTCGGCAGGGCTTCGCCAAGCTCAGCGAGAGGGAGAGGTGTCACGGGAAGAAGAGGGAGGCGCCAGGGGCTAGGGTGTTGCTGCCCTCCCTCCCCCCCACTATATATAGGGCCCCTAAGGGGGGGCGACCCTAGAGATTGGATCTCAAGGGGGGGCGGCGGCCAAGGGGGGTGGCTTGCCCCCCAAGCCAAGTGGGGCGTCCCCCACCCCTAGGGTTTCCAACCCTAGGCGCAGGAGGAGGCCCAAGGGGGGCGCACCAGCCCACCAGGGGCTGGTTCCCTTCCCCACTTCAGCCCATGGGGCCCTCCAGGATAGGTGGCCCCACCCGATGGACCCCCGGGACCCTTCCGGTAGTCCCAGTACAATACCGGTGACCCCAGAAACTTTCCCGGTAGCCGAAACTGGACTTCCTATATACAATTCTTCACCTCCGGACCATTCCGGAACTCCTCGTGACATCCGGGATCTCATCCGGGACTCCGAACAACTTTTGGGTTACCGCATACTAATATCTCAACAACCCTAGCGTCACCAAACCTTAAGTGTGTAGACCCTACGGGTTCGGGAGACACGCAGACATGACCGAGACGACTCTCCGGTCAATAACCAACAGCGGGATTTGGATACCCATGTTGGCTCCCACATGCTCCTCGATGATCTCATCGGATGAACCACGATGTCGAGGATTCAATCAATCCCGTATACAATTCCCTTTGTCAATCGGTACGTTACTCGCCCGAGACTCGATCGTCGGTATCCCAATACCTCATTCAATCTCGTTACCGGAAAGTCACTTTACTCGTACCGTAATGCATGATCCCGTAATCAACCACTTGGTCACATTGAGCTCATTATGATGATGCATTACCGAGTGGTCCCAGGAGATACCTCTCCGTCATACGGAGTGACAAATCCCAATCTCGATTCGTGTCAACCCAACAGACACTTTCGGAGATACTCGTAGTGCACCTTTATAGTCACCCAGTTACGTTGTGATGTTTGGCACACCCAAAGCACTCCTACGGTATCCGGGAGTTGCACAGTCTCATGGTCTAAGGAAATGATACTTGACATTCGGAAAAGCTCTAGCAAACGAACTACACGATCTTTGAGCTATGCTTAGGATTGGGTCCTGTCCATCACATCATTCTCCTAATGAGGTGATCCCGTTATCAATGACATCTAATGTCCATAGTTAGGAAATCATGACTATCTTTTGATCAACGAGCTAGTCAACTAGAGGCTCACTAGGGACGTGTTGTGGTCTATGTATTCACACATGTATTATGATTTCCGGATAACACAATTATAGCATGAACAATAAACAATTATCATGAATAAGGAAATATAATAATAACCATTTTATTATTGCCTCTAGGGCATATTTCCAACAGAAAGTTGTCCACGTGTCATCGTTTTTCTCTCTCATCATTTTCCAGGTCAGATGGGTCTTTCTTTTTGCCTGTTATCTCTTGCCTCCCTCCCCCCGCGTCAATCCACCACCACCACATGACGGCCCTCGCCCCTCGACGCCATGCCGCGCGCCTCCCTTCCTTCCCAAGCTAGGCGTGCCGCGCACCTTGGCCGGCAGAATTTGACGGAGGAGGGGATGGCGAGACCCACTCCATCCATTGTGATCCACGGGCCACTTACCGCAGCTAGCTATGCCCATGGATCCACGTCTTGTTGTTTCACTCGTCGTCACGCCCCCATGTAGCCCAATACAACTTTGTTTATAGTTTAGGATGAAATGTGACCAGTTTTGAAACATGAAGGATGAAATGTCGCCTGAAAAATGTTGAGGGATTGTATGTATACTTTCGACGAATTTGAGGGACCAAAAACATACTTTTCTTTTATGTTGTTTAAGTTATCATTTTTATACATGTACTAGAAAAAGTTGATACATGTGGCCTTGGATTTTTATCACACCAGATTTTATTTAAATTGGTGATTAATCACAAAAGGAAGCATGGATTCACTAATTGGGGCTTAATACGTTAGACCGTGGATCAAGGTGGTGAATTTTGCCACATCGATTAAAGTATGATCAATATGTTCATGCATTATCTATTTTTAAGCCAACTCTAATATGTGCAACCTTGTCACCTAGAAAAAAAATGTAATCTGTCTAGAAACAAAAATTGTCTCTAGTTGGTAAAGATCACTTTTTATTGACTCATAATATCGCATCAAGTGGATACAAATACAATGAGTGCACACTTGTCTCTGCACGACTAGAATGTGCACCGTCAACAAGAAAAAGAAAACAAAGCAAGGAGAAAAAGACCCATGGATTCAAGCGGTCAAGGCAAAGAGAACAGCCCATTGCAGGAATGTGTTCCGCAACAATGACGCCTTCAATAAATAAATGATGCATGAACGTCTGCATCGTCGGATCGAACCATATAGATCATATCATGGGTTTGCACCCAAAAAAGAAGGGCTGGGTAAGCTCCACATCGCCAAGTACAACCAATGAAGACCGGACATAGAATTTTCACCCTCATGTCTCTAGTTATTTAACTATATATATAACATATATACATTCATGTTTCTTCAACCAAACATAAAAAATGGAGTCGTCTCACCCATCTGGCCAAACATGCAACTTTGATTATTTAAATAGCCAATCATATAGTGGCGCCAATCCCCTACCCACCCATTCTCATCCCTCTGGCCAAATATACCCTAGCAGTGGCACTAGTACTCGATGTTGTCAACATGTTAACTATGAGTGTGTTTGGTTCAAGAACCAAGTGGAATGGAATGTCATGGTTTCATCGTCGATAAAGGAAATTCCATTCAATAATCACATCGATGTCAAGTACTACACGTCAACCAGGGCTAACAAATCATACTCTATTTTCCCTTTTTATAATATAAATTAATTATTTAAAGTTATTTTAAAATGGAGGAAGTTAAGCTATTATATCTTTAACTAAGTTTATATCAATACTGAATAACAATGCGAAAATGCATTTTCTGATGTATCTAATAATTGGTATTGTAAATCTTGAATTTTTTTCATAAACTTAGTCGAAGGTGCAAAAATTTAACTTTTGACTAAAAAAACAGTACACCTTATAAAAGAAACAGAGTATGTAACAATCTGATAATCAATTGGTTGGGTGGTTAGGACTTAGGAGAATGGTTGTACATCTAGCCCAGCAGAGATAAGAACCCATGTCTGCCTCATTTGTGTGTCTCATTATGATAGAATATTCCGGTAAAGCCTGAGTATGTGCCTGTGGTGGTGTTTGTGTGTGCATGAGTGCTTTTATGTTGCACTCTAAAAAGCCGTTTACTCCTTTTCCGGAGAACTCGAGTACAATTCATGGTAAGTTTAATTACAAAAAAATTAGATTTCCCTACTAAAATAACACTAATTATATGTGTTGTTGTTTTGTTGTTGTTTGTTTCTACAAATCAGGCCGGCATGGAGGAAGACGATGTACAGTTCTACAATCTATTTTGAATCATTGAATCAAGATCTAACGGTTTTATGTGAAAGCGACCGATGGATGAAAAAATTTCAGGCACTGAGGTATAGTCGTCAGTCCCCAAGTCTTATGTTGGTCGTGGATGTGTTTTCCCGTCCGTGTTCGCGCCGATTTCACCATAGAATATACTATAACCCGTATGTACTCGATTGTGTTATGGTATATTCCGTGATGCGCGACCTCGCATCTGTGGAGCGGCGCTAGACCAAGAAGGCGTCCATGGCGAGCGGGGCCGACCGCATCAGCGCCCTCTACGACAAGCTTCTCCACCATGTGCTCTCCTTCCTCCCCTCTAGTGCGGACCACCGTCCTCGCGCGACGCTGGCGCCACCTCTGGAAATCCGCCCCGGCGCTGTGCGTCACCGGCGTCAAGCGGTGCGCCAACCCGGCGTGGTTCGTCAACTTCGTCCACAACCTGCTCCTCGGCCGCGACCCCATTGCGCGCCTCGACTCCTTCAAGCTCGACCTCGACGTAGACGGTGTATGTGTAAGCCATTAAGCCAACACGGTCGATTTCTCGGGCTATCCAACCCTAATTCATCTCAGGATGGAGGACTGCGAGATCGAGGGGAACATCTCTTCTCCCTTCTTGAAACATCTCAGCATTACAAAAGTGTTACTTCCACACAGACCCCTTCTGTGCCCGGATCTGCTTGCCGGGCCTTGTTACCTTCGAGCTAAAAGATTGTATGCGTCGAGCTCCGGTACTGGTCGAGAGCATGCCACTGTTAGTTTCAGCGGTTGTTAGAACTGGCTGGTGCCATGATTCTTACCGTAAGAATGATTATGGGCATTGCGATGAGAGTTCCGCTTCGGTACAACCCCCCTCAAGAAGTGCTGCCAGGGATTCGATCTTGCGACCAAAGCGTTGCGTAATAGTGCTGCTAGCCACTCGACCAGCAACCAACCTGATACGTGAACAAGCGCACACATTTTATAAACATCAAGAAGCGGCACATTTAATTCTTGAACGCTTCACTGAAAATTGTGATTTTTTAATAACGAATACTTTTTAGATTCTGTGATTTTTCTAAAACATAAACATTTTCGAAATTCCAAAATAAAATTGAAAACACGAACATTTTTTGAAATCGATGAACTTTTTTTAATGCACAATTTTTTCTCTAAATCAGTGAAAAATATTTTAAAATGAGAACATTCTTTTGAAAATTTGGAGCACATTTTGAATACGAATACATTAAAAAATGAGAACAAAAATCAAAATTCTGATTTTTTTTAAATGTTCACATAAGCACATTCCAATGGAAACATAAAATCAGAAAAGAAACAAAAATGAAAAAATAGAGACAAAACTATAGCTGAAAAATACGACAAATCGGTTTAGAAACCTTTTAGATAGTTCCCAAAACAAGCCAGGAACCTTCCAGAACATTCACAATACTGTGGCCCGAACGCTCAAATGAGCCGGCCCATTCAACGATTGTGTGTGGGAATGCCTGTTTTTTTGCCACAACATGTGGTAAATAGGAAATTCCGTATGTTCGCGGAGTAACGTCAAATAGACGGCAGCATGCACAGAAGGTCGCCTGACTAAGCCACCCCATTGTCGTGCGCGGAAATAAGAAAAAACTCACTGAAAAAAGAATGGCAGGGCATGGGATCGAACGATGTAACTCCCACTGCTGACCACTTGTCGCTAGCCACACAAGCTAAAAAAGGCCTCCGTATCAAACCAGGTAACGCGGACTATAAGAACCATGCATCAGCGACCGGTTTACTGTAGAGAACCAGTCTTTTCACAATATTTCTTTTTATTTTTTTCTATTTGCTATTTGTTTATTTTTCATTTTTTGTTTTAATTTTCCAAAAACTGCTCATCCTTTCAAAAATTTGTTCATAAAATACAAATATTAGCATTTAAAAAAACTGTATATTTTTTTAAATGTTCATGCCTTTCAAAATTTCCCAAAATGCCAAAACACAAATGTTTTCTAAAAAGAGTGAACAAAAATTTGAAAGCACATTAAAAGCCCAAAAAGCCCCATTTGGAAGCACGTTCTTTTTGATAAATTTTGCATTTCCTGGAGTTTCTTGCTAAAAAAAAGGAAAATAAATGGCCAGACATGTCGAAAATTATTCAAACATGGATGGATGCCTACCAAGGCATGCCAACCTGCTCGTAAAAGTTAGGGTCACTTATTCATATGTCAAAATAAACCACCAGTTGGGGTGCATCCATGAGCATTTAGTTTTTCCTAATTTGAATGTTAATTGCAATTTCTGTCATTATCAATCAACATGACCAAATTGTCTGTGAAACTTTTACAAGGTCGAACACTTTTTCAATAAATGTTGACAAATTCTGAATAATTGATGAAAATTTTGTACACAAATAGAAAACTACGTACATTTTAAAATCTATGAACTTTTACTAAAAAGCAAACATTTCTTAAATTTGTGAACAAAAACTATAAAAATTGTGATCATTTCTGAAATTATAGAACACTTTTTAAAATTGCAAAGAATAATTGAAAACAATAACACTTTTTCAACTTTTTGAACATATTTCAAAAAGAGTAATAAAGTTTTAAAAGGAGAAAACTAAATTAACAAGAAAATAAAAACGAAAAAATAGATAAAAATGCTTAAGCCCTGGTCCAACTAGGCGACATCATCGCTCCTGTGGGGCGCCTGCTGGGAGAAAACCTTATTTGACATTTATTGCCTCAAACAGTCGTTGTTTCTCACAAACCCTACTGATATGAGTGAACATGGACCAAGCCATTTTAATTTTTTTGTTGCCTCTGGACATGCTGGGTTTGGGAACCTTCTAGATGGTTCCAGGTCGGTTTTTACCTGTTTGGATACCTTCTAGAAGGTTCATGAATCCATTTTTTTGTCTTTTTCTTATTTTTTTTCCTTTTAAAAAACGTAAAGTTCAAACAAAGTTCAATGTACTTGTTTGTTCATATTTTTCCAGAAATGTTCGTATATTTCAAATAATGGTCGCGTTTTCAACGAAGTTAACAGTTTCAAAATTGTTTGTGTTTTGAAAAATTGTTCGGAATTTCATTTTTCTCTCAATTTTCAGAATTGTTTAGAGTTTCAAAATTTGTTCCTCTTTTCGAGAAAATTGTTTGCATTTGTTCCATGTTTAAAAGATGTCACATTCAAAATTCCAAACAATGTTCAAATCTGTTACGTTCAAATTTGTTTTGCATTAAAAAAATCACATTCAAAATTCCTAATAAACCTTTAAATCTGTCGCTGTTCATACTACCTCCGTTTGGGATTTGAAGGCCAGCTAGCCGAAGCGGCACTACCAAGAAATCCACAATGGTTAATTTATAGTGTTGGGTAGAGCTGCAATCTTGGAAGGCAGTTAATGCCGATGGCTCGAGACACGATTCCTTGCATGGATTGGCTTATCTTTTTTTTAGTCGATGCATTGGCTGGTCCTCTAAGGCTGATCATAATGGGAGTAAATTAGCAAGTAACATAAGGCTGGTCATAGTGGGGAGTAACTTAGACTAGTAACATACGTATGTTACTAGTCTATGTTACTACCTTCATAGTGGGTAGTGTCATAGGTGTGGTAACATAGTTGCCTTTATTTATTACTTTGTAGATTCATTATGCATTGGAAATCGCTATGTGATGGTAACATATTATGTTACTTTATTTGCCTCTCTCCTCATTAACTACTTGCCACATCACCATTTTTGCTTACGTGGCATCTATGTTACTATCTATGTTACTCCAACTATGACCAGCCTAACACATTTTAAGAAAAGTTTACTTACATGACATGTATTTAATGAAGAGAGATATGGTTGGAGTAACATAATATGTTACTGTAACATAACACATCACAAGGCAAAATGAGTCTATATCTTAATAAATGATGGCTTGCATGATATCACGTACTTCCTCCGGTCCTTTTTTCTTTGCGTCCAAGGCTAGTTGTAATGGGGAGTATCATATATTAGTATCAATGCATATGATACTAGTGTATGATAATATCTCCCTAAGGCTAAGGCTAGTCATAGTGGGAGTAACTTAGATACTAACATAACGCACTTCGATTTTTTTTGCTTATGTGACATGTAGCTAATGAGAAGTAGTAACATAATATGTTACTGTAACATAGCGCTTCCCAAGACAGGATGAGTCTACAAGCCATTAAATGAAGTCACATATGACACTACTAGTATGTTACTTTGCACTATGAAGGTAGTAACTTAGACTAGTGTCATATGCATGACACTAGTATAAGTTACTCCCCATTATGACCAGCCTTAGTATCATGTAGTACTTTATTTATTGTCATGCATAACACAAAGCAGCATAGCATTTATTATGATACAGCATTCACAAATCACAAAGTATCTAATCTCTTTCCCCCTCCATTTTAAGTGAGGAGTGGGGGATGCTTTGTGATTTGTGAATGCCACGTGTCATCTATTAGGATGAGTCTCGCGTGAGACCTGGTCTTATAGAATTCTTTTCCCATAATATGATACTCTACGACAGAAAATTTTATAAGACCCGGTCGTACGAAAGCAAACTGGAGACCCGGTTCCTTACCTGACACGTGGCATACGAATCTTAAAGCCGTTCAACCCGTTTCTAGTAGAGTACGTACGTACTCATTCCGTTTCAAAATAGATGACTTAATTTTATGGTAAAGTTAGTATAAAGTTGGGTCATTTATTTTAGAACGAAGGAAGTATTAATTAATCTTATCCCGTCCGCCTGGTTAAAGCCCAACTCTCCAGTCTCGTCTCCACCGCCCCCAAATTCCTGTCGCCGCCGCCGGTATGACCTCGGCTGCTCGCCCCATCCGGTCAAGGGCATTCTACTCATTGCTGGGCGCAATTCCCATACTCGTGGCTACATGTCCGTTGCCGGCGACGAGGTCTTGCATCGGCCCAGCTGCTTGTTCTCACCGGCCACGGCGGATCTCGTCAGCCCCATCACTCGCGGCCATGCCGATGCATCTCGTCGATGACGGGCGCTACTCCGTTGCTCGTGACCCACGTCCCCGCCGGCAACAGTGATGCTCCTCGACGCCACCACTCGCGGCACCGCCGACGCACTGCGCATGCTGCATGGTTAAGCATCTCGCCGCCGTTGTGTTACTCCGATGCGTCTCCGCGCTGGGGTTCAGCTGGACGACTCAATCAGTTGCTCTGTGAATTATTGGTGTGTGGCTTGAGTTGTAAAACTGTGAACAAAGGCCACTTCATCTAGTTCTTCTGAATTTTAGAAAATGTGTCCTGTTGTGTAGACAAATTTGATTTGCAAGTGAATGAATCTTGTGAAATTTTTAGTGTATACACTTGAGTTGTGCTGCCGCATCATCTTGCTATGCTGCCGCCGGCGAGATGCAAAAGACTTAGATGATTTAGGAAGATGATTCAGATTAGAAGCTGAGGCCTCCTTTGGTTTAGAGGAATTTTGTAGGAATTTCATAGGATAGGATTTTTATAGGAAAAATTCCTTTAAAGCCTTTTGGTTTGTAGGAATGGAATCCTATTCCTTTGGAGGAATTCTTCCTATCCTCCACATTTCATAGGAAAATAAAAATTAGCCTAGACTCAATGAAAAAAATCCTATGATGTGAAACAAAGGGCATCTTCTTTTCTATTCCTACTCATAGGATTTGAGATGCATGTCATCTCATTTCCTATGACTTTCCTAATCCTACGATTTTCTTACCCTATGAACCAAAGGAGGCCTGAAAAGGCAGGGAGTGGAACGTGGAAAAAGGGTGGGCTGCTTTAAGATTTGTATTGCCAGGTGTCAGGCAAGGAACGGGGTCTCCAATTTCGTTTCGTACGACCCGGTCTTATAAGATTTTTTTTTCGTACTCTACCATTTCTTTCTCCATTTAATGCTATGACACCTCATCAAAATTACCTAATTGACATGTATGATACTAGCTATGATACTATCATTACGACCAGCCTAAGGCTAGCCATAATGGGGTAACTTCGATAGTAACTTAACACATCCCAAGATAATTTTACTTATGTGACAAGTATTTAACGAGGAAAGAGGTGCTTGTGGTAACATAATAGTATGTTACTGTAACATAGTGCTTTCCAAGGCAAAATAAGTCTATGAGCTAATAAATAAAGCAACTACTACTATGTTACTCTGCATTATGAAAGTAGTAACTTAGTCTAGTATCATATGCATGACACTATTATAAGTTAGAGCAACTCCAAAGGGCCGACCCATTTCGTCCGCCTGCGTCTGTTTGGGTCGACGCGAACAAAAGTGGCGGCCCAACGCGCCGACCCAAACTTAAATCACGTCCGCGTCGCGTTCGCGTCGATGCATTTGCGCCCCAAATGCGTCGGCGCGGACGCCGAACGGACGCTTCACGCGCCTTCTCGCTATCCGCCGCGTCCCCACATGGCAGCCGTCTAACTACCCGTTGCCCACGCGGTCAGCTTAATTTATGACGACGGGCCCACGCGTCAGCGACGACGCTCGTCCATTTTTAAGCCGACCGTGCGGCGGGGCCGTCCTCATCCATACTCATCGTCCACATCTGCCCACCTTTACTCTCTCGTCGCCAGCAAACCCTAGCCACCACAACCACAGCGAGATGGGCCTCTTCTCCGGCGCCAGCGGCAACAAGGCCAAGGGCATGTCCCCCGCCACCCCTTTCCCCTCCGAATTCCTCCCATCTCCGCCGGCAGAGGCAGCGCGTCAGCGTGCCAGTGCACTAGGCGGAGTGGCACTGGCAGAACCGCCAGCCTCTGCCGTATCCGGACGTGACGCTGTCGCACGACTGACATCTGGATCCAGATAGGATCCCCGTGCCGGCGGCGCCGCGGACGGCTCGTGCTCACGCGGAGGAGGTGCGGCGCCAGCGGGTGCTGCTGATGCCGGAGCAGCGCCTCAACAGGCCTACGCAACCGACTCGCCCAACTGGGCGAGGTGGTTCGCCTTCAAGCACGAGGAGGCGAGGCGACGAGGTGTGCGCGAGGTCGACCGGAGGCCAACACCGCTCGTCGTCCGCGAGGAGGACCAGGCGGCCCTTGTGGCCGTCTACCGGGAGAGCGAGGAGGACGAGCGGCGCAGAGCGGAGGCGGCGGAGGCGGAAGAGGAGGCCCGCTACGAGGCGACAATGGCGCATGCCCTTGCCCTCTCCGCGGCGGGCGACAACGTGGTGCCGCCGGTGGCCCCGCCGTCCCCCATCAAGCCGGAGCCGGAGCCGCAGCCGAAGCCGGAGCTCGAGCCCATCACGCGCTACTCCTGGAATGGAGTGGTGCGCGGGTGGGTGTCTGCGCCACCGGTTTGGGTGGGGGCGACGCCGACGCAGGTGCAGGCGTACCTCGAGATGTGGCGCCAGCGCCGGCTGGCAGAGGAGCGCCGTCGCGGTGAGTACGAGGAGATGCTCGAGCGCGACCTCAAGGAGGAGCAGCGCGAGGCCGAGGAGGAGGCGCGCTAGGCCGCGGCTGCATAGGCGGCCGTACACCCCCCCGCCCCGGCACTGTCTGCGCCGACACAACCCGACATGGCGGCGCTCTGGAACACGGCGTTCGCCTGGGCCGGGCCGGCGCCGATGCTCATCGACCTCATGAATCCCGAGGACGACGACGATGCCGCCTAGGGCAGCGCGCTGCCTCGTAGTTTAGGCTGTTTTTTTTAAAATGCAAATATGTGGACGCGTGAACTCTCACCGGCCTTCGTGGCCGGCTTTAATGTTTAATTAAAGTTGTTTCTTTTTTTTAATATGCATGCGTTCATTTTTTTAACGCCGTTAAAATGGGTATCAGCCAGCGTTGGGCGCAGACGCCGACACAAATGCCGAAGCGGACATCCGTGTCCGTCTGATCGACCCAAACGGACAAAAAACGGACAAAATCGTCGTCCGTTTGGGTCAGCCCGTTGGAGTTGCTCTTACTCTCCACTATGATCAGCCTAAGAGCAAACTCGCATACCAAGACGTGGGTTGCTGGTTGTTTTCTGGACGAGATTTCCCCTGTGGCCCTACGCGCATGAATGAGATCAGTTGGTACTAATAAATGTGCAGGGCGCCATGGAGTAGCTTCAAAAATTAGCTGCAAAAATCAGCTTGCCGCCACGGATTTGGAATTCCCTCCGAAACTAAGAGAACCACTCTATAGATCAAGTCCTATGAAGAGACCAAACGGCACACTTCTCCTCGGTCTCGCGGCACTTCTCTTGCTCACCACGAGCATGCATGGATCACCGTCCTCCGTGAGCGCATCAGTCCTACACGAGCGTCGTCCTCCGTGAGTGCATGCCCTTACAACGCAAGCGTCAGAGGACGCTGTCCCTGTCCACTTCCTCTGCATGTTGTCCTTCGCGTCCAACTAGACGACGCCGTCTTTCTCCTCTTGGCCGCCCACCATGAGCACGCCGTCCTTCACAAGCTTGCTGTCCTCGGCGCACACGCAGACTGTCGAGAGGACGCCACCGGCCGCGAGCATGCCGTTCTCGGTGGGCACGCCGACTGCCGCGAGGACGCCACCGGCCGTGAGGACACCTTGGTCAGCAAGCTCACTGTCCTTTGCGTGCACGCCGCCACCGTGAGGATGCCACCGGCCACGAGGACGCCGTGGTCTGCAAGCTCGCCGTCCTCTGCGTGCACGCCGCCACCGTGAGGATGCCACCGGCGGTGAGGACGCTGTGGATCGCAAGCTCGTCGACCTCTGCGTGCACGCCGCCGCCGTGAGGATGCCACCGGCCGCGAGCACGCGGTGGTCCGCAAGCTCGTCGTCCTCTGCGTGCACGCCGCCGTCGTGAGGATGCCACCGACCGAGAGCACGCCGTGGTCCGCAAGCTCGTCGTCCTCTGCGTGCACGCCGCCGCCGTCAGGATGCCATCGGCCGAGAGCACGCCGTGGTCCGCAAGCTCGCCATCCTCTGTGTGCACAACGCCCAAAGAAGTGGATCCATTCCGATCTCGATCCATACAGAGATGAGGAGGTGAAGTGATAGGACGACGAAGCACAGCGCCTAACGAAGTTCTTTTTTTTTGAGAAATGCGCCCAACGAAGTGGAGGGGCAAAGTTGGAAAGAAGCGGTGAAAAAGCCTCACGCGCAAAGCATTGCGGGGAAAACGGAAAAAAGTTAAACGCAAACTAAATAGGACAGGAGGGAGTACATGTTACTCCTCACTATGAAGTACTAACATAGACTTGTAACATATGCATGTTACTAGTCTAATTTACTCCCCACTATGACTAGCCTAATATAGGACATCATTTATACGGAAATTTGTTGATGCTCCCGGGAGTGCGCGCTTCTGCATGCGAAAAAAATATTTTAAAGTGTGAAAAAATTTCAAACAAAAATTTGACACATACATTTTGACATTATATGTGTGCACGTCAAGTTTCTGAGAAAACCGACATTTTTGTTGCTTGGGTAAAAATACAAAATGATGTCTTGTGAAAATTATTTTTTAACACCGGATTTTGTCTTTTTCACACACGACACACAAGCTGTCGGTTTTTCGCGAAACGACTTTGTGAGCATGTACAATATCGAGTTGTACGTCTCAGGTTTTTGTTTGGAATTTTTTTGATATTTCAAAATATGTTTAAAACACATTTTAAAACCAAGAGCGCGCTCCCATATGTCAAAAAGCCACTCTCGTCGCTTATATTACTTAATTAATTATAATCCAGCCATCGCTCCTGCATGCCGGCTCGTTGCAACGCCTCAGAGAGAAAGTCTCGTGTTTCAGGAGCAGTCTTCAAATAACGTACGCGCACTCATGCCTGACTGCCCTTGAAATCCTGGACGGTGGTAATAGTTCTTTAAGCGGCGCTGCAAATTAGCCAACAGAGAGCTTGCTTGATCAAGTGGTTAGGCTGTTTCTGTGAGAGTAGAAGGTTTGTGTTCAAATTCCACTACGTGCTGATTGTTTTTGGATTTTCCACTATTACTGTTTCACTACTACAGAGAGAGAATGTTCGCTGCTGGGCCGGCCCAGTTGACCTCTCAGGGTTATACAGAATTGTACTCCCTCTGTTCTAAAATATAAAAACGTTTTTCATACTAGTTATGAAGATCATGAGCTGGAATTGCCGCGGTTTGCAACAAGCTGCAGCGGTGCGTGCGCTTTTGAGCGTTCAGAAGCGTAGGTGTCCTGATGTTATGTTTTTGATGGAGACTCACCTTGATGAATATCCTGCCGAGTGTCTTCGTCGTCGTGTGAAGATGGATCACAAGCTTGTTGTCCGGAGCGATGACCGGAGCGGTGGCTTAATTTTGTTCTGGAAGAAGGAATTTGCTGTTTCTTTGCGTGATAAAACCGACAATTACATTGATGTGTTCGTTGGAAGTGGGTAGATAATTTTTGGAGGCTTACAGGGCTGTATGGAGAACCGAGATGGAATAATAAACACCTGACCTGGAGCCGGCTGAGGGACCTGAGAAAAATTGGTGACATGCCATGGATGGTAATCGGTGATTTAAATGAGATAATGTATTCTTTTGAAAAGGAAGGGGGCAATGAACGCCCAGATCAATTTATGAAGGCTTTTAGGGATGCAGTGGAAGAGTGTAACTTGTCTGACCATGGTTTCGTTGGTGATAAATTCACCTGGCATAGAGCTTTGATCAGGGAGAGGCTAGATCGTGCTCTCACAAATGATGGCTGGAATCAAATGTTCCTATCGCGGTTCTGGAACATTTGGAATATAACAAGTCGGATCACAGACCAATAATTATGAGTTTGCATGAGGAAGTGGTCCAAGAACCCGTGGAAAGATCAGTCCTCCAGTTCGAGGCACGTTGGCTGAGAGAAAAAAAGTTCAGAGAGGTGGTAGAAGAAGCTTGGCAGTCTTCAGGGCCGGAGCAGCAGAACATTGGGCTTGCAGGCCGTTTGGCGTACGTTCATGAACAACTTCATCGGTGGGACAAGACAGTGTTGCGTAAATCTTCAAAGAAAATTAAGAAGGTACAGAGAGAATTAGAGCAAGTTTCCAGGGATGTGCTTTCTCAGGAAAATGTTACAAAACAAAAGGAACTTGCGGAAGAGCTGGAACAGTTATTGCAAATGGAGGAGATTCACTGGGCTCAAAGGAGTAGTATAAACTGGCTCATGTTCGGTGACCGAAATACGTCATATTTCCAAAAGTTTGCGTCTGCTCGGAAACTAAGGAACCGGATAGGCAAGCTGAAGGATGATCAAGGCGTTTGGCGGGAGGGTACTGCATACTTAAACCCGCTAATTTCCCAATATTTTGCGGGCCTGTTCTCCACCGAGATTGATGAACCGGATCCTAGTTTGCTTGAAAAGGTGAATCGGAGGGTAACGACGCAGATGAATGAAGCTATGCTAAAACCATATACTCTCGAAGAGGTAAAAAAGCTCTTTTTTCCATTGGCGATTTGAAAGCTCCCTGTACGGACGGATTGCATGCTATCTTTTTAAAAAAATGTTGGCACATCCTTGGTGATGCTTTAACTACTGAAGTTCTTGATGCTATTAATTACAAGGCTATTCATGAAGGATGGAATGACACGGTCATTGTTCTTATCCCAAAAGTGGATAACCCAGACAGGATCACCCAATATAGACCGATAAGTCTTTGCAATGTTCTTTATAAGGTGATCTCTAAAATGATAGCCTTCCGGCTTAAGCTCTGTCTTGATGATATTATTGCCCCAGTGCAAAGTGCTTTCGTTCCAGGCCGACTCATTACGGATAATATTTTGCTAGCTTATGAATGCATTCATTCTATAAAAAATAAAAAGGAAGGAAAGGAGGGGTATTGTGCTGTAAAGCTTGATATGCACAAAACCTATGATCGTGTGGAGTGGATAT
Organism: Triticum aestivum; assembly: GCF_018294505.1. NCBI lineage: Eukaryota > Viridiplantae > Streptophyta > Magnoliopsida > Poales > Poaceae > Triticum > Triticum aestivum. Next base: position 30,343,993 of record NC_057803.1, read on the forward strand.
TCTTGGAGAGGATGATGGAAAGACTAGGATTTGATAAGGAGTTTGTGAAGCTTTTAATGGCTTGTGTTTCCTCAGTTAAATACAAAGTGAGGTATAATGATCAAGAAACAGAGGAATTTACCCCTACAAGGGGGCTCCGACAAGGGGACCCCTTATCACCTTATTTATTTCTTATGTGTGCAGAGGGTTTATCTAGTGCTTTGTCTCATAAAGAGGAGGTTCGTGGCATTGAAGGTGTTCGGGTGTGCAGAAATGCACCATCAGTCTCTCATTTACTATTTGCTGATGATTCCCTAATCCTTATAAAAGCGGATATGAATAATGCAACCTCATTGAGACAGGTATTGGATGAATACTGTGCAAGTTCTGGACAATTGGTGAGTGAAGGGAAGTGTAGTATCTTCTTTAGCCCAAATGTGAATGTGGTTATCAAAGCTCAGGTCTGTGCAGAACTGAACATAATGACGGAAGCAATCTCTGACAGGTCTTCCATCTATGGTGGGTTTGGACCGGAGTAATAGTTTCTCTCATCTCGTTGAAAGAGTTGTGAATCGACTTAAAGGTTGGAAGGAAAAGTTGTTGTCCTTAGGAGGAAAGGAAATTATTTTGAAAGCAATTATCCAATCTATCCTAGTTTATGCCATGGCTGTTTTTAAAATTCCAAAGAAAATATGTAAAGAAATCACGGATGCAATGGCGGCCTTTTGGTGGGGGGATACAGAGGAAGAGAAGAAAATGCACTGGCTAGCTTGGTGGAGGATGTGTCTTCCAAAAGATAAAGGAGGTATGGGGTTTCGGGACCTCCATGCTTTTAATTTAGCCATGCTAGCGAAACAAAGTTGGCGAATGATAACGCATCCGTACACTCTTTGTGCTACTGTCTTAAGAGCAAAATACTTTCCCGATGGAAATATTTTAAAGGCATGGCCAAAAAAAGGGATCATCTTTTACATGGCAGAGTATCGTCGCTGGTCTGCAAACGTTCAGGAGAGGCCACATTTGGAGAGTTGGTTCCGGTGAGAAAATAAATATCTGATAGGACCATTGGGTACCTTCGAGTCCAACAAGGATGATCCACACAAGAAAAGGGAACGTGTTACTAAGAACGGTGAATGAGTTGACTGATCCTAATACAGGAGCCTGGGATGTGGAACTTATCAGGATTATTTTCCTTCCAATTGATGCAGAAAGAATTTTGAGAATTCCTTTATCAGTGCATCTAAATGAGGATTTTGTAGCATGGCATAGGACCAAATCACACTCATTTTCTGTTCGGTCAGCCTACTACTCAGAATGGGAACACCAGTTTGGTTCTAAAATTATTAGTAGTGAAGGGACCTCAAATGTTAATCCTGTTTGGTCGGCTGTGTGGTATTAAGAATGGTTTAAGCATCCCAATCACCGTAACATGGTGACCCGCATGTATTTGTATTGATATGACTTGGAGTACAAGGGATCTGGTGGTTACAATCTAACCATACGGAAGAGATATACAAGGGAGATAGAGATAGAATACAGAGATAAGTTATTTGACTAACTACCTCCTAACAATACCCTTGATGCGCTGACAACAATATTGGTTAACACCCTCCCTTAATCTGAACGCCTCAAGTTCAGATTACGCTTGAACTCCTCAAACTGTTTTGTAGCCAAGGCCTTTGTAAAGCCATCGACAATTTGGTCTCTAGAAGGAACAAACCGAATTTCAGTTCCTTGCTAGCAACCCTTTCTCTGACAAAGTGATAATCAATTTCAATGTGCTTGGTTCTTGCATGGGAAACAGGGTTAGCAGAAAGATATGTTGCTCCAATATTGTCACACCAAAGACATGGAGTTTTTGTATGGCGTATCCCAAGCTCCTTGAGCATAGCCTTAACCCATATAATTTCTGCTGTAGCATTTGCCAATGCCTTATATTCTGCCTCAGTACTGGAATGTGACACAGTTGCATGTTTCTTTGCACACCAAGAAATCAAGTTAGGACCAAAGAAAATAGCAAAGCCTCCTATGGACCTCCTGTCATCCAAGCAACCTGCCCAGTCAGAGTCAGAGAACGCACTGACAAGAGTAGATGATGACTTGGTAAATGTTAGTCCAACATTCAAAGTATGTTTCACATATCTCAGTATACGTTTGGCAGCAGTCCAGTGAGCTCAGGTAGGTGCATGGATAAATTGACATACTTTATTAACTGCAAATGAAATATGAGGCCTGGTGAGTGTGAGATACTCACCCACCAAACTCCTATACTTAGTGCCATCTTCCTGACTCAAGGGCACACCTTCTGTAAGAGAAAGTTTTTCTGAACTAGACAAAGGTGTCAGTGATGGTTTACAACTCTGCATCCCTGCCTTGCTCAAAAGATCAGTGGTATACTTTTTCTGAGAAAGATGAAGACCACCCTCTTTGTTCGGCCTGACCTCAATTCCAAGAAAATAATGCAAATCACCAAGATCTTTAAGAGCAAATTCAGAATTTAATCTTTCAAAAGAGCCATGACTGCGGCATGAGAGGAACTTGTGACAATGATGTCATCAACATAGACAAGAACAAAGATAACTGTGGCATGCTGATTATAAATGAACAAGGAAGTGTCAGACTTTGATGGAACAAAGCCAAGAGCCTGAAGCTTAAAACTCAAGCGAGAATACCATGCTCGTGGAGCCTGTTTGAGTCCATACAGAGATTTGTCCAGTCGACAAATATGAGATGGCTTGTGGGGATCTACAAACCCAGGAGGTTGTTTCATATAGACTTCCTCTTCCAGAACGCCATGAAGAAACGCATTCTTTACGTCTAGTTGACGAAGGGTCCAGCCTATGGATACAGCAATGGAGAGAACAAGGCGAATAGTGGCAGCTTTAACAACCGGACTAAAAGTGTCCTCATAATCAAGCTCATACCTCTGTTTGAAACCTTTTGCAACCAAGCTTGCTTTATAGTGGTCAATAGTGTCATCTGACTTTTTCTTGATGCGAAACACCCATTTGCAGTCAATCACATTAAGACCTGGACGAGAAGGAACAAGATGCCAGGTATGGTTTGTCTGGAGAGCAAAAAATTCATCATCCATGGCTTGTTTCCACTTGGGATCTGCAAGAGCCTCATGAACAGTGCGGGGTTCACCTGTAGGAACAGCAGCAACCAGCCCATATTTTGTTTTATAATTACCAGGTTGTAGTGTACCACTTTGTAGACGTGTACGCGGAAGAACGAAGTGAGCTGGAACGGGCATAGAAGATCCCGTAGGGGGAGCCTCCATCGAAGCAGCAGATCCCGGCAATCCCGAGGGGGAGACAACGATGTCATGGGGATCATCTGTGGTGCGCGACTCATCAGGAGGAGAAGAGCCGGGCGCAGACAATCCAGGGGAGCCGGGCGCAGTCGACTGGAGAGGCGCAACATGCACGGGATCGGTGTCGTGGATCTAAGACTGACAGTAGAATGGGGGGTAAGTATGAGGAGGCAAGATCCTAGCTATGGAGTAGTTGTACACACGAGTTTTACGAGTTCAGGCCCTTCTCGAAGGAAGTAACAGCCCTACGTCTCGGTGCCCTGAGGCGGTCGACTGGATTATATATGTGTGTGTGTGTGTGTTTACCAAAAAGTGCGAACCCCTGTCCCAGAGGAGGGGGTGGCTTATATAGAGTGCGCCAAGACCCCAGTTCCCCTCCGTTACACAGGATTCAATGTTCATAAAGGAAAGGCGTTACTGGTAACGTCTATAGTAAAATGTCATAAATGCTCATAATGCTATGGTTTAAGTCCTAACCGTTGCAGAGTGGAGGGTTCCTCATCTTCTGGTGGTCGAGTGTCTTCAAGGTGGTCGAGTGAGCGCATCTCTGTGGTCGAGTGGATGATGATTTCTCTTCGACTGCTTCTAATTCTTTGTAAAGATGTCCTTGGGGAGGGTATGCTGGACAGGTCCATGACCCTACCCTAGGTGCATAGCTTCATCATTAGCCCCCGAATGGATCAGGGTTTGAGTGAGGAAGGGGTTGAGAACACTTCCGACCCACTCTTTGCGCTATGAATATGCCTTGTCCTGAAACAATGAGTTGAGGAGATGACGTCGACTCCTTTCTCAATCGCCTTGGTCCATTCTTGGTTGTTGTCGAGTGAACTTTCATGGTGGAATTTCGAATGATGATGTAGAGGGTGTTTGTCTTCAGTCTGACAGGTTGTTCTGCTCTCCGCAGATCTCGTGGGATTCAAATTTTGGGAAGTGCGCCAGACGGGAGGAACCGAGGTTATCGGGACGGATTAGGCAAGTCTCCTCGATCCTCGCGCCACCTTTTTCGCCACGTACTGCGCGCGCGACTGTTGCGGGATTTGTTTAGATCGCTTGGGTCCACCAGTCAGCCACTCGATGGAAGGCCTTATAAAAGGTCTCGGGCCAGGCCTCTACTCCGCACGCTCCCATTCTCTCTTCTCTTTCTCCTGATCTCTCCGCCACTCTCGCTCCCACCTCGTTGCCGGACCTCCGCTCGAGCTCGATCCACCACCATGGGGAAGGATAAGACGGCGGCGCTGGAACGCACGAAGAAGGCGACCGCGAAGGCGAAGGGCAAGTGGACCAGCTGGGGCGGATCCTCGTTGAGGTCCGGCCTGCCGGCGGGCTGGATCCAGGGCGACTGGATCCGCTCGGCAATCACGCAGGACGACCTCGACGACCTGGTGGAGGGGGGATTGATCCCCCACAAGTCGGCCCGACTCCTGGGGGACGAAACTGAGCCGCAACCCAGAGAGGATGAGTGTGTCCTCCTAGCAACCCACGTAGATCGCGGATTCTCACTGCCTCCCCACCCTTTCTTCCGGGGTTTTTTGAACTTCTTTGGGGCTTAGCTCCACCATTTCACTCCAAACACCACAGTCTATCTGGCAGCTTTTGTGTCCATGTGCGAAAACTTCTTGGGCTGCCGACCGCACTGGGGGCTTTTCAAACACATCTTCACTCGCCGTTCCGAGTCGGTCAAAAAGGCCAAGTCGAGTGACGAGAGGAAGCGGGTGATCCAGATGTGCGGTGGTCTGGGGATCCAGATGAGGAGCAAAAGTACTTTCCCAGCGATGATCCTTCCTGACTCGGTCCGGGGCTGGCAGTCGACTTGGTTTTACTGCAAGGATCAGCCAACCCCTGGCCAGTCGACTGGACTTCCTCCTTTTTCCTTGGCTCGAGTGGAGAAGCCTGCTCCCTTGAAGGTAGTTCCAGAAGAGAAGGCGCAGGTCAAGGAGCTGGTTGAACAGGTCGTCCATCTTGTCCGCGACGGAGTGACCGGGATCGATCTGCTGGAGGTCTTTCTCGGTCGACGCATCCAACCTCTTCAGGTGCACGATCATCCGATGTGGATGTACTCTGGGCTCGAGGATACCACTCGGATCCACCCGGAGGAGGTTAGCGAGGATATCTTGAAGAACTGGTTGAGGGGAATCACTGGCAACAAAGACAACCCTCGGGGATCCAGGAGGGTGATTCCATTCGACAACTCGCGCCAGCCGGAGCAGGTATATTTCTGTTTTATCAAGTATCTTTCCGATTCACCACATGATGTCCCATTTGTGGTCGACTGAATGTCTTTTGATTGTTATCCTTTCAGGCCCTCATTGAAATGTACTCGATGCCCAATGGAGTGCAGGACCCCGGCACTGAAGAAGAAGGGAGCGGGGGCGAGAGCGGCGAGGAGCATTCGGAAGCCGAGGAGGACGAGGAGAGCGATGAGTCGACCGATGAGGAAGAAGTCGACTCACCTCCTCGCAGGGAGAGGAGGTCCAAGCACACTCATGACCCGACACGCGCTCCGGACTTGGTGGCTGCGCCGGTCGGGTAATCCTCGAAGCGCCCCAGGACGTCTTCCCCGACGCCGACTGAGAAGCCTCCAAAGCACTCCAAGGTCGCGCCGCTTCCAGCGTCGAAAGTGCCGAAAGCCATCTCTTCCAAACCGCCCAAAGCTTTGCCTTGGATCAAAGTGACCGTTCCTACTATCTCCAGGTAACCATCTGACTTGTCCTTTATGTGGATTCGATTAATTGGGTGTAACCGATTGAATGCGGGCCTTTGCAGTGCTGCTACGTCAGGGACCTCTTCATACCAGTACCGGGACGAGGAAATGGAGGATGCGGTAACCTCTAACCCATGTATGAACTCTTGCGATTTCGATTCTTGATCCTTTTAGGGTCGAGTGGTTCACTTGGGGTCAAATGTTCTGCCTTGCAGCTCCACCCAACATCATTGACCTTCCGGACGACGATGAAGATGTGGCTCCTAAGCCTAGGAAGAGCAAGAAGGTAACAGCTGGCAGGGTGGCTTGGCAAGAACCAACTGCAATGCCTCCCGTCTGTCAAGATGAAGATACGGGCAGGGCCACTATGATGTTCGCTGCACCCTTGCCGAGTGGGCATCCCACGCGGTCGACCACGCCTGTGGTTCCTTCAACTATCCAACTCCACACCACGGAGCCTCAAGCAGTCGCACCTGGGTCGTCTGCACATTTTTTCACCAGCTACCCCGTCTCAGACAACCAGTCGGAAGCGGTTGCGGAAGCCATCCGATAGGCTGATATGATGATGGAGCGGGTGAAGATAGTACACAAGAGCAGTCAGGCTGCCTACGACGCTAGTGCAGCCCTTCGGGCCAACGTCCAGGTGAGTAGACTTTTCGACTGTTTTTGTTCTCGAAAAATCTTCTTCTGCATAATCTCCTGTTGTTCGCGTTGAATTAGAGCACCCACTGGGTGTTGCTGTCGTTTTTGGTAGTTTCGCTCTTCCACTTGGTCTGGGCGAGTGGGATCAGAACCGGTGGGGGCACGCCAAGTGAACCCACTAGGTGTAGTCCCCGAGACCGCGGTCGACTGCTGGCAGTCGACTATGGTCTGAGTTCTTCTTTCTTGACGGCGCAATTGTTCTTTCTCTCTCTTTTTTTTACTCCTTGCACTCGACTCCGGCGGGCCGGTCGAGTGGGATCAGAACCGGTGGGGGCACGCCAAGTGCACCCACTGGGTGTAGTCCCCGAGACCGTGGTCGACTGCTGGCAGTCGACTGGGATCTGAACAACTTGTTGTCCACTTCTTTAGGTTTTATTCACTTGAAAATGAACTGCCTTCGAACCTATCGATTGATCTGTCTCTTGCCTCCTGCAGAAGTCTTGTACTCTTATCTCCAAGTTTGCCGAACTCGAAGAGAAGCAGAGACAACTCAACTTAGACTTGGAATTGGCTCAGCAAAATCTGAAAAAAGCTCAAGACGAGGCCGCTGGTATGGAAGGTAACTAATTACCGACTGAACTTCAATATATCTCTTTGATCTCTTTTTTGATTCGATTATTTCTTTTGCAGAGAAAATGAAGTTGGCTCTGGACAAGAAGGACTCGGACCTCGCCGCTGCGCAAAAAGCAGCCCAAGACAAAACCGTTCTCGCAGACAAGAAGCTTGCTTCAGTCGGAACGCTTGAAGGAGAGGTGACTAGACTGACATCTTGTCTTAATGAAGCTAACCGCGAAGTGACCAGCCTAAAGAAGGATAAGGTCGTCCTGAACGAAAGATTGGAGTCTGCGATCCGCAAGAGGAACGACATAGAAGCTTATCTGAGGACCCTCGCCAAGAAGCCTTATCTTGTGCTGGGAGGTATTTCTTTTAATCCGACTGTGTTGATGCTTGCCATTGGATTTTGCTCGGTTGATTGAACTGACTTTTGGCTGCAGAACTTTGTCAAGACTTTGACGAAGAAACTGGAAGGGTCGAGACAGGTCTGGACCCTATCGCTTCCCCGGTCTGCGACGAAACTGCGATGAACGTGCTCCGACTGGAGTCCCGTATCGCCAGCGCCACAAGCTACCTCGCACGCCTGAAGGAGCTTGTCTCTCGAATCGACTCGACGCTTTGGCCGGGGGCGACGCTTCAGAATGATCTGGAATCTCTGATGACTCGACTGAACAAGATCCCTGACCGAGTGCAAGAATGGAAGAAATCCTCTGCCCGGTGTGGTGCTGATGTGGCGCTGTCCCTGATGCGAGTCCATTGCAAGGAGGCTCGTGAAGACAAGCTGGCTGCGATCAAAGTCGCTAACACCAAAAAGCACGACTTCCAGTACTTCATGGAGACTTTCATTCTTGCCGCTACTCGGATCGCTGATGGGATCGATCTGGACTCGTTTGTGGAGCCTGCCAGCCCTCCTCCGGCCGAGTGAACAATCTTATGAAACTTGGATACGCTTTAAATTTGCCTCGGAATGCTGAGTGGTTTCTATAACCGTTAAACTTGTGACACCCCAAAAATTTGGCCTTGTTTTAATGAATTAAAATTTTTTCCAGGAATTAAAACTTTGGATTTCTGAGCTCCATTTTGATTTTTTTTAAATCATCTCCTTCCCTGTTATGATGAGTTTTTCCCAAAGAGAAAACTTTTCAAATATGTTATTGGACTTGTTTAACCTCTCAAGAAAAACTTTCCTTTTATCAGTATAACTAATTAACTAATTTAATTGCTTGATCTTTACTTTCTTGGAAATGGTTTTTCAAGGTTAAATGGCCATATTTGAACTACAACCATTTGATAGATTCACTTAAAATTTCCACAAAAATTTGGAGATGTCATGTGATGTTTTTAAATCACTTTTATGCAAAAATATATTTCATTCATGAAATATTTTGAGCCCTACACTCAATTTTTCTTCTCTGGTCCAGAGTGCATTTTGCACTACAACTCCTTTAAACAATTCTTTCTAGCCTCCACCAAAATTATGGGATATTGTTAGTAGCATAAGATTCCACATTATGCAAAAACCTCGTGCTGTTCTTTGAAAAATTTGAGTGAATCAACCTCATCTTCATTCTGGACCAACTTGATGGTTTGTACAGCAACCATATTTTTTCTTGCTCTTTAGCCCTTGATTCTTTCTCCTACTTGTAGTCCTCCATGTTAAACCCTTAAGTCCAGGAGCATGCACCTTTTGGATCATTTTTGGTTCATGAAATAATGTTATTTAATTCCTGTCCAGAATTGAAGTTTTGTAAAACTTGCACTAGCAAGTTTCTGCTTTTAGCAAACTAACCTCACCACCCTCTTGTACATCTAAAGAGACTTCCATCTGGAAGTTTTGACCACTCCAAGACTTGCCTAAGTGCCCTTGGCATTTTGCCAAACACCTTATGGGCAGGATCTGTTTTGGCATGAATTTTTGGTTTGCACTGTGAACCTGATCCCCTGACCAAACCAGCTTGTCCACTGATCTCCTTGCAAGCCCAAACCTAGACCTGTTAACCCCCAGCCTCAACCGCGACTTCTAGCACGCTCTGGCATTTCGTCGAGCACACTCAGTGCATGCACGGGACGCGCCGAGAGCGCGCGTATTGCACAACCCGTGCGCCGAGCCGACACGCTGGCCCCACGGTTTTGGCTCGCTCCGCGGCATCACGCCACGCGCTCCCCTTCTCACAGCTACGCGCCAAGCTGCCCCTCGCCGCGCCCGGCAGGCCAAGCGCTAGCCGCCGCCGCCCGACAGCCTCTGCCCATGTCGGCGCCGCCGAACCTTCCTCCGCTCGCCACCTGGCCCCTGGAACAGCGCGTGCTCATCCGCGAGTGTGTCCACTAGCGCTCGTCGCCGCCACGTCGCCCTGGCTACAGAGAGGCGGTTCGCCGGAGGGCTTATCCACGGCCGCCGCGGAACCGACCTCGACGAGCTATAAAAAGAGGACCCGAACCCATTCAAGCACACAGGCAATCTTAGAATGCTCCCCTAGTTCTCCCGTGGCAGCCAATCGACCCGGGGAGGCCTCCTTCCTCATCTCCGGCAACTCCTGCCGCCGCCACTGCCCCGGCCAATTCGGCACCACCAGGACCTCCCACTCTCCGTTCTGTCCACCAAGAGCTTCCTCATCTTCCCGTGAACCATTACCACTACTCGATGTTGATCAGGAATCACCATAACCCCAATCACACTCTGCTCCCAAAGCTCTCCGTCCGCCGCGAAGCTCACCGCCGACGACCCCGTCCACCCCCGAGACCATAACACCCACCGACGGGACCGCCTCGACCCCCTGAGCCCGTGGATGGCTTCGGTTTCTCGAACAAAGCCACCAATCGCCGGCGGCGATCGCGGAGTTCCGCCTCCGCTCGGGACAAAGAAAGAGGAGGGATAGACTGGTCAAACTTGACCAGTGGGCCCTCTGGACCCACTGTCAGCGACCGCGTGCCTGTCCACGTGGGATTAAGTGAAGGCGTAATCCCCCCAGTACTTTTTCCCAGCTCCGAAAGCGTATTCCCCTCCGAAATGTTTTCTTTTCTGTTTTATTTAAATAACAGATTTTGACCAGAACTTTGACTGGCTATAACTTTTTAAATACAACTCCAAATGAAATGATTCTTTTTCCTACCTCTCTCAAATTTCACCTAGTTTATTTTAAGATTTATTTGAAAAAAAATTCAGAACAACTTTTGGTGCTGTTTTTTATTTTGTGTGTTAATTCTTTTATATTGCTAAAATAGGATTTTTGAAGAGAGGAGAAATGTTTCAAGTTTTGGAGTGCACCCTGCCTTTCCACACATTGAAGGCAAGCATTCTGAACCCCGACATAATATTTTTATGTGTTCGATGACACGTTCATAACATCACCTCACTTTGGAGAAACTTGTTATTTCATGTGATATGATCATATGCATGGGTGCATGTTATTGATTTCCATGCTGTTGGAAATGGACACACTTGTGATGATAATCACCCTCATGTGCCTTGCATACATACCGGCAGGAACCCGGGAAAAACCTCTGCCTTGGGTAGGCATGAGTTTGTCGCCGGTCTCCGTCGGGACGGTTATGTCTGGTATGGCATGGCAAGGTGATATGAGCGGTGACTCTGATGGTTGAAATATATATTCGTCATGCAAATCATTCAGGGAATACTTAAACCTCCTGAGTCGACCGTAGATCGAGTCTTGTGCCAGTAACCCTCATACTTGTTTCGTACTACCACTCGTCTCTACAGCAAGTAGAGTACGGTTCAGTAAGTTGTCAACCTCTTTCTAGCACACACCGTACAGAGAGGCCATGCTGGAAGATACCGGTTGTAGCTGGTAGGCAGGCCACCTGGTCCGGGGGCATGGGTGTTTCCGGTTGGGACCGAGAGGGGAGGCCACCCCTTAGAGCGCGCGATATAAATTTGATCCCATGCTACGCGAGGTTGTAGCCTCCCCACTTAGAGTTTGCTTAACAGGTGTCGTGGGTGATTCCAGACACGTATGAGATAAGCTGGTGTGTGCGAGTTAGGTGTGTTTTCAACAAAAAGACCGTAGACGGAATTAGTCCCGATGGACTAAAGAAATCCGTTACTCGTGGGTAAAGAGTACACCCTCTGCAGAGATTAAACCTATTCGAATAGCCGTGTCCATGGTTAAGGATTACAGTCTGGGATGGGTCAAGTGTCGGCCTTAGTGTCGGTCTTCGGAGGTGAAACTGTTAACCAGAACTGGAACTACTACCTGTGACTTGTGATAATTATGATTATTATTATTGTTGACTAACCCGTGATATTATTGTTATTATCGAGTATCTCTGGGACGATTCTACCTCCGGGATATTCACTATGATTGTTTCTTTTAAAGCCCTTTATGTGGTGTCGCTCAGACGCCCGACTGTGGCATTTCTTTTAAAGCCCTTTATGTGGTGTCGCTCAGACGCCCGACTGTGGCATTTCTTTTAAAGCCCTTTATGTGGTGTCGCTCAGACGCCCGACTGTGGCATTTCTTTTAAAGCCCTTTATGTGGTGTCGCTCAGACGCCCGACTGTGGCATTTCTTTTAAAGCCCTTTATGTGGTGTCGCTAAGATGCCCGACTGTGGCATTGCTTGTTATTTGTTTCATAAATTTTAATACTAGTATGTTATTGCAATTTTATAAATAACCGCATGCACGCATCAGAAATTTATTTACTATTTTTGACTGAAGTCATGAGCATAAAATGTTTTCAGCACATCATTATTATATTATACCTGTGTTCATAATGTTTGCGAGTACATTCAAAGTACTCACTGGCTTGTCCCTGGCTATTGTCTTGGCCAGATTTTCTTGCACGAAGAGGAGCGACGCGATGACAGCCCCAGAACCTAAGTAATGGAGATAGCAGCCTCGCGAAGATAGGAGTTAACCTGGTCAGCTGTTCCCGTGGGAAATGGAGTCCCATAGACACTGATGTTTCACAACCCGCTTCCGCCATCAACCACTAGAAACCATTTGTTGTACTCACAGGCCAGAATGGTCTTGTACTACATATGTTGTATTCTCCTTGGAATTTCTGTATCAAGTTGGAGCCTCATCAGCTAACAGTAATCCTGGGGCTGATGAGCACGACGGTCTTTTCTGGAAATTTATTACCCGGAAAACTGGTCGTGGCAGACTTGGTATCAGAGCCAGGCTGACCATTGGCTAATCCTATCTTAGCTGGGTCTATAAACTTAGGCAAACCAACCCACCAAACCATAACCAAACCCCAGCCAAGCTTCTCGTGTAAGATAGCCACACAGTGACCCAATACCTTTTTGGCAGTCGGTGCCCAACCTATCAACCTAACCTGTCACTCATGCGCCAGTAACCGGCCCCTAAATAGTCCTTTCTCGCAAGCGTGCGAAGGAAGACTCCGTCCTCTTTTTCCTATAAAAAGGGGCACGCTAGTCCCAACACAGCACATCACAACCTCTACCCCAAACCGAGCCACAATGCCTGGCCCTGTCGTGCACAATGAAACCACAGCAACCAACCTTGGAGGTTTTGTGACCATACTCGCAAACCTCACCCGTCGTGCCTATGCGTTAGAGGAGCCACCAGAATATGTTGTGTACCAAGGACCCATGAGCGGTGAAGACCGTTAATTTTGGGCCACTGTGCACATCTACGGTAGGGGACTGTCACCCGAGCGCCCCTACAGGTTCACCGGAAGAACAACTTCCTTTGAGCCACTAGCCATACAACTAGCTGCTCGAGAGGCTAATAGTTCATCTCAGGCACCTGTCGCCCAGAGTTAACTGTCGCTCGTTCCACTACTACCCCAGACGTGAAGGGTATGGTAGACCACCCCAAGTTGCCAACGGAGATCACGAGACGGACCCCGCATTGTTGCACCTAGTGCGCTATGTAAGTGCACTAGAGGCACTGTTCGACCAAATCACTATTGATTTAATTGCAGCTCGTGGAGAGCTGGTTCGTCGAGCCCCGGCGAGAGAAGAAAACGAGCCCAACGCCGACAACCCAGTCGTGCTGTTTGGACAACCGATCGAGACTCCGAGATCAGCTCCAGCCATCAGCCGAGATGCTTTGATGACCCCAGAGGTGCTTCGTCGCCTTTTGGGAGCACACTCCAACGGGGTTGTGGCCAACAATCCCCGCGATGGTCATCATCACTACCCCGACCCTGCAGTTCCTCCGCCATCTCCGACTAATCCCGGCAGTGAGACACGTGGAGAAGCCTCGATATCCACCAGGCGCGCCCGTTTAGACATTAATGAGGTAGACTAAGCCGTACGAGTAGTACCGAGTCTCAGTGTATCCTCACTTTGTAAACGTGTGACCGTGTATATCAACGCAGCATGTCGTTGTGCCTCTGTTTTAATAGTGGCCTTGCATTTTTGGTCAGCGCATAGTTGCATATTTTTCCGGGCACAACTACCAAAACCAACCCGACGACAACCACAGTAACACGTCTCTTTATGAGATATGTGTATCTCTGACACTGACCTGACCTTTGGAGCTAAGCTGGTAAATTTATTACCTTTCACCACGGTAAAACGATCCGGCTCCATTGCTATATAAAGGCCACCTTGTGACCTTACCCAGCAACCCTCACTTTGTGCACCACACTCACAACTTTTTCCTGTCATGCCGAGCCCCAGCATTCATCTGAGAACCCCAGATGCAACCCCAGGTAGCTTTGTCAAAATATTGTGGGATTTTACCCGCAGTACCATGGGTTCTGCCCAGCCACCTCAGTACGAGCTGTTCAAATCTAGAATCACCCCATCCACCTCGGAATATTGGGCAGCAGTACACATTCCTCCTGTAGACCCCAACCAAGATCCAACGGAAGTTTCCTTCGTGGGGAAATCTATGCCAACCCCACACCTGGCCATAGAAGCTGCTGCGAAAGAAGCGATTGCTCGTCTTTGATCCGCAGTACCCTATGCCCGCGAACGAGGATATTATTACTTTCCGAGCCGTGCAGCACCCGGAGAAGTAACGTCTTTTCCCGGTGGGCGTATTGAGAGAGACCCAGTTCTGGCCAACCTTATCCAGTACATCATTGCTCAAGAGCATTTGAACCAGCGAGTGATGGATTATCTCCAGAGCCTCGCAGATTTAAATCCTCAGATTGCCATCGGCAGACCACTGAGGCCCGACCCGAAGAGACGCATACATCGACTGGTCAATCCACTTTCCCCGATAGAAGAGGAGTGTATCCCTTTACCAGAGACATTTTATCAGGACTCCACCCAGTTACCGTTTTCATTTTAGACGTCACTACTATATTTGTTTTTTTTGCAACATTTATTTATGTGTGTGACTTATGCGTGATACCCTGAGTTTGTACGATGAGTCAATTATTTTGGCTTCTACTAATGGGTGTAGTTTTTGTTGTGGTTTATGCTCCTTTAAATTAACTGTTTTTCCCTCGCAAAATCCTGGAGTGAGATTTCTTTTCCCTGAGTTGCTACACCTGCCCCTTCTCACGACGTGGATTATTTAATTTCACACAGCACCGCGCAGCAGACTCACAACCATAATCATTCGGACACATACACTGTTTGCAAAACCTTGCAACGGTGTTACATCCAGCTAATCACCCCCTAACAACAGTTAGCACCCGGCACACTCCATCTACTCCTCATGATCACCACCACCGCGAAGAGCCAACACCCGAGCCGCAGCGTCGCGACACTCGTCGAGGATCATCGCGCACAGGAGCATAGAGAGCCCCAGCAGTGTCGCCAGCCCTCCGCATATCAGGATCACAAACCAGTCCGGCATCGCCTCCGCCATTAGAGCCTCACCCGAGCTTCTGTAAGCAGTAATGGAGAAAGAAGGAGGAGGAGAAGTGAGGCCAGGTGTGAGGAAGAAGAGAGAGGCACCCGGCCGTTTTTATAGCTCGAGCTCGGTGTACGGTGGGCGAAGTCCACCAACGCCGCTCGTCGCCGATCGCCGGTGTTCGGAGTCGAATCCGCGAGCAGTGCCGACAGTGCGCTAGCCCGCGAGGTGAGTGCACGCTGCACCGGCAGCTAGCACGCCGCACACTACCACGGTACGGCCTAGATGCCCTACGCGCTAGGCATCGCCGGTGGAGAAAGCGCGAGAAAGCGCGCGGGAGAGAGGAGGAAGAGAGAGCCAGAGGGAGAAGAGGAGACTGACAGTGGACCCCGGGTCCACCTGTCGGCCAGAGAGAGCATTGTGCTCTCGGGTACGACCAACGTATATCTAAATTTAGGAGTTATTCTAAATTTATATCCAGCATAGAAATCTCACGATTTTGTCCCGAACCATAGACTCTTCCACGCAGCACCAGTTTTCACACTGCGGTTTTTCACCACTTATTGCCCTCTCACTGTAGCCACATTTTTTTTGCGTATAGTCTTTCTTAACACAGCTTTCAACAAATCTCGAGGACGAGATTTTTCTTAAGGGGAATAGTATTGTGACACCCCAAAAATTTGGCCTTGTTTTAATGAATTAAAAATTTTTCCAGGAATTAAAACTTTGGATTTCTGAGCTCCATTTTGATTTTTTTTAAATCATCTCCTTCCCTGTTATGATGAGTTTTTCCCAAAGAGAAAACTTTTCAAATATGTTATTGGACTTGTTTAACCTCTCAAGAAAAACTTTCCTTTTATCAGTATAACTAATTAACTAATTTAATTGTTTGATCTTTACTTTCTTGGAAATTGTTTTTCAAGGTTAAATGGCCATATTTGAACTACAACCATTTGATAGATTCACTTAAAATTTCCACAAAAATTTGGAGATGTCATTGATGTTTTTAAATCACTTTTATGCAAAAATATATTTCATTCATGAAATATTTTGAGCCCTACACTCAATTTTTCTTCTCTGGTCTAGAGTGCATTTTGCACTACAACTCCTTTAAACAATTCTTTCTAGCCTCCACCAAAATTATGGGATATTGTTAGTAGCATAAGATTCCACATTATGCAAAAACCTCGTGCTGTTCTTTGAAAAATTTGAGTGAATCAACCTCATCTTCATTCTGGACCAACTTGATGGTTTGTACAACAACCATATTTTTTTCTTGCTCTTTAACCCTTGATTCTTTCTCCTACTTGTAGTCCTCCATGTTAAACCCTTAAGTCCAGGAGCATGCACCTTTTGGATCATTTTTGGTTCATGAAATAATGCTATTTAATTCCTGTCCAGAATTGAAGTTTTGTAAAACTTGCACTAGCAAGTTTCTGCTTTTAGCAAACTAACCTCACCACCCTCTTGTACATCTAAAGAGACTTCCATCTGGAAGTTTTGACCACTCCAAGACTTGCCTAAGTGCCCTTGGCATTTTGCCAAACACCTTATGGGCATGATCTGTTTTGGCATGAATTTTTGGTTTGCACTGTGAACCTGATCCCCTGACCAAACCAGCTTGTCCACTGATCTCCTTGCAAGCCCAAACCTAGACCTGTTAACCCCCAGCCTCAACCGCGACTTCTAGCACGCTCTGGCATTTCGTCGAGCACACTCAGTGCGTGCACGTGACGCACCCAGAGCGCGCGTATTGCACAACCCGTGCGCCGAGCCGACACGCTGGCCCCACGGTTTTGGCTCGCTCCGCGGCATCACGCCACGCGCTCCCCTTCTCACAGCTACGCGCCAAGCTGCCCCTCGCCGCGCCCGGCAGGCCAAGCGCTAGCCGCCGCCGCCGCCCGACAGCCTCTGCCCATGTCGGCGCCGCCGAACCTTCCTCCGCTCGCCACCTGGCCCCTGGAACAGCGCGTGCTCATCCGCGAGTGTGTCCACTAGCGCTCGTCGCCGCCACGTCGCCCTGGCTACAGAGAGGCGGTTCGCCGGAGGGCTTATCCACGGCCGCCGCAGAACCGACCTCGACGAGCTATAAAAAGAGGACCCCGAACCCATTCAAGCACACAGGCAATCTTAGAATGCTCCCCTAGTTGTCCCGTGGCAGCCAATCGACCCGGGGAGGCCTCCTTCCTCATCTCCGGCAACTCCTGCCGCCACCACTGCCCCGGCCAATTCGGCACCACCAGGACCTCCCACTCTCCGTTCTCTCCACCAAGAGCTTCCTCATCTTCCCGTGACCCATTCCCACTACTCGATGTTGATCAGGAATCACCATAGCCCCAATCACACTCTGCTCCCGAAGCTCTCCGTCCGCCGCGAAGCTCACCGCCGACGACCCCGTCCACCCCCGAGACCATAACACCCACCGGCGGGACCGCCTCGACCCCCTGAGCCCATGGATGGCTTCGGTTTCTCGAACAAAGCCACCAATCGCCAGCGGCGATCGCCGGAGTTCCGCCTCCGCTCGGGACAAAGAAAGAGGAGGGATAGACTGGTCAAACCTGACCAGTGGGCCCTCTGGACCCACTGTCAGCGACCGCGTGCCTGTCCACGTGGGATTAAGTGAAGGCGTAATCCCCCCAGTACGTTTTCCCAGCTCCGAAAGCGTATTCCCCTCCGAAATGTTTTCTTTTCTGTTTTATTTAAATAACAGATTTTGACCAGAACTTTGACTGGCTATAACTTTTTAAATACAACTCCAAATGAAATGATTCTTTTTCCTACCTCTCTCAAATTTCACCTAGTTTATTTTAAGGTTTATTTGAAAAAAATTCAGAACAACTTTTGGTGCTGTTTTTATTTTGTGTGTTAATTCTTTTATATTGCTAAAATAGGATTTTTGAAGAGGGGAGAAATGTTTCAAGTTTTGGAGTGCACCCTACCTTTCCACACATTGAAGGCAAGCATTCTGAACCCCGGCATAATATTTTTGTGTGTTCGATGACACGTTCATAACATCACCTCACTTTGGAGAAACTTGTTATTTCATGTGATATGATCATATGCATGGGTGCATGTTATTGATTTCCATGGTGTTGGAAATGGACACACTTGTCCCTCATGTGCCTTGCATACATACCGGCAGGAACCCGGGAAAAACCTCTGCCTTGGGTAGGCATGAGTTTGTCGCCGGTCTCCGTCGGGACGGTTATGTCTGGTATGGCATGGCAAGGTGATATGAGCGGTGACTCTGATGGTTGAAATATATATTCGTCATGCAAATCATTCAGGGAATACTTAAACCTCCTGAGTCGACTGTAGATCGAGTCTTGTGCCAGTAACCCCCATACTTGTTTCGTACTACCACTCGTCTCTACAGCAAGTAGAGTACGGTTCAGTAAGTTGTCAACCTCTTTCTAGCACACACCGTACAGAGAGGCCATGGTGGAAGATACCGGTTGTAGCTGGTAGGCAGGCCACCTGGTCCAGGGGCATGGGTGTTTCCGGTTGGGACCGAGAGGGGAGGCCACCCCTTAGAGCGCGCGATATAAATTTGATCCCATGCTACGCGAGGTTGTAGCCTCCCCACTTAGAGTTTGCTTAACAGGTGTCGTGGGTGGTTCTAGACACGTATGAGATAAGCTGGTGTGTGCGAGTTAGGTGTGTTTTCAACAAAAAGACCGTAGACGGAATTAGTCCCGATGGACTAAAGAAATCCGTTACTCGTGGGTAAAGAGTACATCCTCTGCAGAGATTAAACCTATTCGAATAGCCGTGTCCATGGTTAAGGATTACAGTCTGGGATGGGTCAAGTGTCGGCCTTAGTGTCGGTCTTCGGAGGTGAAACTGTTAACCAGAACTGGAACTACTACCTGTGACTTGTGATAATTATGATTATTATTATTGTTGACTAACCCGTGATATTATTGTTATTATCGAGTATCTCTGGGACGATTCTACCTCCGGGATATTCACTATGATTGTTTCTTTTAAAGCCCTTTATGTGGTGTCGCTCAGACGCCCGACTGTGGCATTTCTTTTAAAGCCCTTTATGTGGTGTCGCTCAGACGCCCGACTGTGGCATTTCTTTTAAAGCCCTTTATGTGGTGTCGCTCAGACGCCCGACTGTGGCATTTCTTTTAAAGCCCTTTATGTGGTGTCGCTCAGACGCCCGACTGTGGCATTTCTTTTAAAGCCCTTTATGTGGTGTCGCTAAGATGCCCGACTGTGGCATTGCTTGTTATTTGTTTCATAAATTTTAATACTAGTATGTTATTGCAATTTTATAAATAACCGCATGCACGCATCAGAAATTTATTTACTATTTTTGACTGAAGTCATGAGCATAAAATGTTTTCAGCACATCATTATTATATTATACCTGTGTTCATAATGTTTGCGAGTACATTCAAAGTACTCACTGGCTTGTCCCTGGCTATTGTCTTGGCCAGATTTTCTTGCACGAAGAGGAGCGACGCGATGACAGCCCCAGAACCTAAGTAATGGAGATAGCAGCCTCGCGAAGATAGGAGTTAACCTGGTCAGCTGTTCCCGTGGGAAATGGAGTCCCATAGACACTGATGTTTCACAACCCGCTTCCGCCATCAACCACTAGAAACCATTTGTTGTACTCACAGGCCAGAATGGTCTTGTACTACATATGTTGTATTCTCCTTGGAATTTCTGTATCAAGTTGGAGCCTCATCAGCTAACAGTAATCCTGGGGCTGATGAGCACGACGGTCTTTTCTGGAAATTTATTACCCGGAAAATCGGTCGTGGCAAAACTCCTTCGGGCTTGGTGCCCGAGTACCTTTGATTCGCTGCTTGGAACCTTTTAGTATTTATCTGAATTTGGTTTATCTCCGAATGTGCTTGTGTTTACCTTCGGATGGACTTTGCTTGCTGCCCCTCTTCGTCCTTGCGGATAGGGATGGAGTGGACGTTGTATTTGTGCCGCAGCTCCGAAGGAGAAGGTGGCAGTCGACCTGCACCTCATCGTTCTTGCGGATAAGGATGGAGCGGACGTTGTATTTGTGCCGCAGCTCCGAAGGAGAAGGTTGCAGTCGACCTGCACCTTGTCGTCCTTGCGGATAAGGATGGAGCAAACGTTGTATTTGTGCCGCAGCTCCGAAGGAGAAGGTTGCAGTCGACCTGCACCTCGTCGTCCTTGCGGATGGGGATGGAGTAGACATTGTATTT
>NC_057803.1:30365311-30384580 GCF_018294505.1 Triticum aestivum
GTTAAGCCTCTTATTGAGAGAACTTAGGTGAGTGCTCGACTGCAGCTAAGCCCCCGAGTGGGAGGATTGCTCTCCACTCGGTATGATTTTTTCAAACTTAGGCGAGTGTTGAACTGCCGTTAAGCCTCTTATTGAGAGAACTTAGGCGAGTGCTCGACTGCAGCTAGCCCCCGAGTGGGAGGATTGCTCTCCACTCGGTAAGATTTTTTTCAAACTTAGGCGAGTGCCAGACAGCTATTAAGCCTCTTAGTGAGAGAACTTAGGTGAGTGCTCGACTGCAGCTAAGCCCCCGAGTGGGAGGATTGCTCTCCACTCGGTAGGATTTTTTCAAACTTAGGCTGAACGGATTCACGACTAAGCCCACCCACTGGGGGATTTCAGGAGTAAATAAGAACAACACAATTGAATGAGAGAACCGTAAGCTCTTGTCTTTGATAAACGAATTACAAAAGGTGTTGCTTATTACATTTTATTCAAACGAGTGTTTAAGTATAAAAGGGGCGGAGCAGCTCCGCGTTCCAAGCCCGTGGCTCGTCTTTCTGATGCTCGATACTTTAAGATGGTATGCTCCGTCGTGGAGAACTTTGGTGACGATGAAGGGGCCTTCCCAAGTTGGAGCGAACTTGTGTGGTTTCTGCTGATCCACTCGAAGAACCAAGTCTCCTTCTTGAAAGGCCCGACCTCTCACATTCCTGGCATGGAATCGACGCAAATCTTGCTGATAAATGGTCGAGCGGATCAAGGCCATCTCTCTTTCCTCCTCTAAGAGATCGACTGAATCTTGCTGGACCTGCTCTGCTTCTGCTTCGGAGAAGAGTTCAACTCAGGGTGCGTTGTGGAGCAAGTCACTTGGCAGAACAGCTTCGGCTCCATAGACTAAGAAGAAATGAGTTCTTCCGGTCGACCGATTAGGAGTTGTCCTTAAACCCCACAGAACTGACGGAAGTTCATTAACCCAAGCACCTGCTGTGTGTTTGAGATCACGCATCAGTCGGGGCTTCAGTCCTTTGAGAATTAGGCCATTGGCTCTTTCTGCTTGTTCGTTCGACTGCGGGTGAGAAACAGAAGCATAGTCGACTCGAGTGCCCTGAGAGGCGCAGAAAATTCTGAACTCATAGGAATCGAAGTTCGACCCGTTGTCCGTGATGATGCTGTGCGGGACTCCATATCTGAATGTCAATTCTCTGATAAAACTGACAGCGGTGCTAGCGTCAAGGTTCTTGATAGGTTTGGCTTCAATCCATTTGGTAAACTTGTCGACTGCAATAAGCACGTGAGTGAAGCCGCTTTTGCCGGTCCTCAGCGGTCCAACCATATCTAGTCCCCAAACAGCGAAGGGCCAGACGAGGGGAATGGTCTTTAGGGCTGACGCTGGCTTGTGAGACATATCAGAGTAAAATTGACAACCTTCACATCTGTCGACTATATCTTTCGCCATCTCATTTGCTCGTGGCCAATAGAATCCAGCTCGGTATGCTTTAGCCACGATGGCCCGAGAGGACGCATGGTGATCACAGGTCCTCGAGTGGATGTCATTGAGGATCATTCGACCTTCTTCTGGTGTTATGCACTTCTGACCAACTCCAGTCACACTTTCTCTGAACAGCTGCCCTCTTATCACAGTAAAAGCTTTAGATCGGCGGACGATCTGTCGAGCTTCTTCTTCATCCTCTGGGAGCTCTTTCCTGAGGATGTACGCAATGTAGGGCACTGTCCAGTCGGGAGTAATGGCCAGAACCTTCATGATTAGGTCGACCACAGCTGGGACCTCGACTTCAGTCTGATCCGTGGCGCTCTTGGGTTGTGGGGGCTCTTCAGTGAAAGGGTCTTCCTGAACTATCGGTGTGTGAATATGCTCCAAGAACACATTGCTGGGAATGGCTTCTCTCTTGGAACCTATCTTTGCCAATTCATCGGCTGCTTGATTTTTCAATCGGGGAATGTGGTGGAGTTCTAACCCCTCGAACTTCTTCTCAAGCTTTCTCACCGCGTTGCAGTAACCAGTCATGGCTGGGCTTCTGACGTCCCACTCCTTCATCACTTGATTAACTACCAAATCTGAGTCGCCATAGACCATGAGGCGACGGACGCCGAGTGAGATGGCCATGCGCAACCCATACAGGAGTGCTTCATACTCTGCTTCATTGTTGGAGGAATCAAAGTGAATCTGGAGGACATATCTGAGCTTGTCTCCTCGGGGGGATACCAGAACTACTCCAGCACCAGAACCGTTCAACATCTTGGATCCGTCAAAGAACATGGTACAGTGCTCCGAGTGAACTTGAGTCGGCAGTTGCTGTTCGATCCACTCAGCGAGGAAATATGCTATTGCTTGGGACTTGATAGCTTTCTTTGCCTCAAACTTGATATCGAAGGGAAGGAGTTCAATCACCCATTTTGCCACTCGACCAGTTGCATCCCTGTTGTGCAGAATCTCTGACAATGGAGCAACGCTGACGACTGTAACAGAGTGATCTGAGAAGTAGTGTGCAACCTTCTTCGTGGCCATGTAAATTCCATAGGCAAGCTTCTGATAGTGAGGATATCTCTGCTTTGACGGGGTCAGGACTTCGGAAATATAATAAACTGGGCGTTGAACTTTGTACGCTTTTCCTTCTTCTTCCCGCTCGACCGTAAGTACTGTACTGACGACTTGTCCAGTGGCTGCTATATAAAGCAAAAGAGGCTCTTTGCTGATTGGAGCAGCAAGCACCGGCTGGGTGGAAAGCAGGGCTTTTAGCTCTGCAAATGCTGTATCAGCTTCTGGAGTCCACTCAAACTTATCTGATTTCTTCATCAGTCGGTAAAGAGGCAGCGCCTTTTCACCAAGGCAAGAAATGAATCGACTTAGGGCAGCCAAGCAACCAGTAAGCTTCTGGACATCATGCACACGCACAGGGCGTTTCATTCGGAGTATAGCGCCTACTTTCTCTGGGTTAGCATCGATTCCTCGTTCGAAAACAAGAAAACCGAGCAACTTTCCGCCTGGAACTCCAAACGTGCACTTTAATGGATTGAGCTTGATATCATACCTTCTGAGGTTGGCAAAGATTTCAGCGAGGTCGGTCAGCAGGTCGGAACCTTTACGTGACTTGACCACAATATCATCCATGTATGCCTCCACATTCCGACTGATCTGAGTGAGCAGACACTTCTGAATTATTCACATAAATGTGGCTCCAGCGTTCTTCAAGCCGAATGGCATTGTGACATAACAGAAACACCCGAACGGGGTGATAAAGGCTGTCTTTATTTCGTCGGGTCCGTACAGACGGATCTGGTGGTATCTGGAGTAGGCATCCAAAAAGGACAAACGCTCGCACCCAGCAGTCGAGTCGACTATCTGATCGATGCGAGGGAGAGGGAAGTGATCTTTCAGACAGGCCCGATTGATATGCTTGAAATCGATGCACATGCGGAGTGAGTCATCTTTCTTTGGGACCATGACAACATTGGCTAACCACTCAGAGTGGTAAATCTCTCGGATAAACTCAGCTGCCAAAAGCCGAGCCACCTCTTCGCCGATTGCCTTTCTTTTCTGGACGGCGGACCGTCGAAGATGCTCTTTGACTGGTTTCACTTTCGGGTCGACTCGCAAACGATGCTCAGCCAGTCCCCTGGGAACACCTGGCATGTCAGAAGGCTTCCATGCAAAGATGTCCCAGTTCTCACAGAGGAACTGTATGAGCGCTTCTTCCTATTTGGAGTCGAGTGTGGTCGAAATGTGGGTCGGAGCTGCAGTGGAGTCCGTCGGGTGGATGTGAACAGACTTCGTCTCACCAGACGACTGGAATGTTGAATCCGTGGCTGGCTTCTTGGCTCGCAACAAGGCACTCGGGTCTGCATTTTTCTGGTATTCTTGCAATTCTGCCACGGCCATCTGGGCATCAGCGATCTTTGAACCCTTCTGGAAACACTCTTCCGCCTTTTTCTGATTATCAGAGATAGTGATCACTCCTCTGGGACCAGGCATCTTCAGTTTGAGATACACGTAACAAGGTCGAGCCATGAATCGTGCATAAGCCGGCCTGCCTAGAATTGCATGATACGCACTCTGGAAATCCATGACTTCAAACGTCAACTTTTCTTTGCGGTAATTTTTGGCATCACCGAAAACCACGTCGAGTGCAATCTGACCGAGGGACGCAACCTTCTTGCCCGGGATGACCCCATGGAAACTCATATGGCTTTCACTGAGTCTGGACATCGGAATGCCCATTCCTTTCAACGTTTCTGCATACAGAATGTTCAGGCCACTGCCACCGTCCATCAGGACCTTTGTCAGTCAAGTGCCTTCGACCACCGGGTCGACCACCAGCGCTTGCCTCCCAGGGGTGGCGATGTGCGCTGGATGATCAGACTGGTCGAATGTAATGGCAGTCTGTGACCATTTCAAGTAACTGGGTGTCGCCGGAGTGACCATGTTCACTTCTCTGTTGATGACTTTCAATCGACTCTTGTTTTCAACATCAGCAAAAATCATCAGAGTGGAATTCACGTGACGATAACCATCATCATCTTCTCCTTCACTCTCAGCCTTGTCTGCCTCCTTCTCCTTTTCCTTGGGCTGTTTCTCTCGGAACTGCTGGATCAGGAGCCGACACTGTCGAGTGGTATGCTTCGGGTAAATGAAATTACCTTCTTCATCTTTTTTGGTGTGGATATGGCACGGCAGATCCAACACGTCATTTTCATCCTGATCTTTTACTTTCTTGGGGTTCCACAGCCCTTTGTGCTTCCCCTTGAAATTTCCTTGAACCACAACCAAGGCCTCACCCGGAGCAGCTGGTTCAGCCTTGCGTTTTTGTTTCCGACTGGAGTTTCCTCCTCCCGCTTCATGGGCGACTGCTTTGTGCTTGCCGCTCTGCAGTCGCTCCTCCTCTTCATCATTGGCATACTTGGTGGCGATTTTCATCATCCAAGTCAGAGTCATGTTTCCTGTCCGACCGAATTTCAGATTCAACTCCCGGTACCTGACGCCTTCCTTGAAAGCACAAATTGCCTGATGATCAGACACATCTTCCACCGTGTGGTGCAGGGTGATCCACCTCTGGATATAATCTCTCAAAGTTTCATTCGGTTTCTGGACGCAACACTGTAATTCTGTCAAACCTGCTGGCCGCTTGCAAGTACCCTCAAACATTCTGACAAACACTCGGGCGAGATCTTCCCAAGTATAGATGCTGCCAGGTGCCAACTGATTCAGCCACGCCCTAGCCGAGCCCTCCAACATCAGAGGAAGGTATTTCATGGCCACCTCATCATTGCCGCCACCAATCTGGATAGCCACTCGGTAGTCTTCGAGCCAGGTGTCAGGCTTGGACTCTTCGGTGAACTTACTGACTCCAGTCGCCAACCTGAAGTTGGGGGGAATCACTGCAGCTCTGATAGCTCTGCTGAAGCACTCTAGGCCAGAGACATGCACCCTATTGCTGGTTTGCGGGCCTCTGTCATGGCCATCTCGGTGAGCTCTGTTTCTGTCGACCAAGCCTTGTACGAGAATAGATCTCGCATCAAAGCCTGGCTCTCTGGGGTCGACTGGAATACCTCTTCCGATGCTGTTAGGGCGCCTGTCTTCATGTGGCCGCGGCACGTACGACCCACTCCTTGGAGGAGGCGTGGGCACTCGACGGCGACCATCGCGATCGGCTCGACGATCATACTGCTCCTGGTTTCTGTACTAATCACGCTGCTCTCCACGTCCCTCACGCCTCGGGGGCGATCTCGGGCTATGGGCCGACTGGACCGTATCTGCGACCACATATCTGCTATGGATTTTATCTCGCGACTGAGACACGGCCGTATTCTGCTCTCCTGCTGCCCGGAGCAAGGCCCTGATCTGCGCCAGACCTCGGCCAGTTTCTGACTGGGAAGTGATGCGGCATACCCTACCACAAACATGCGCGATACACAAGTCATGGTGAATACACTGGTCAATGACAAGGGGTTGCAAGCGACTGCGGCGGTCGTCGACAAAGGGGTGCAAACGGAGGACATAATGGATGAGACGACTACGGTGCAGGTTGAGGAGGCGGATGCCAGAAAGTTAGTTAACCAAAACAAGGACCATAAAATTACAGAAGAGATGACACATCTTAGCAAAGGAAAAGATGGGCACTTGCGTATATTATGTGGTCCAGACTTTCTGCCCATAATACACAAAGGAGTTAATGTTAATCATGAGAGAGCTGCTAGATTAGATGGGTCCATACAAGTGCATGCACGCACAAAGCCAGAAAGGAATTGTTTGTTTACTAACCTATTTGGAAAACAATACCGTGCATGCGTTTGGAGAAATAACAGGACGTGGAGAACATGGAGAATTAAAAGAAAAGAGACTACAACATGCGCCAGATTTGTTAGCTGTGTTTCACGGGATATACAAACCACCGATCTGCATGTCCTAAAAAATAGGAAGGAAAGGAGTCTGCGTGTACATGCAGATATCAATCGGTCAGCTGTGTACGTTTGGAAAAAGAAAACAAAAATAGAAGATCATAACAATTACAGCAAGGAAATCGGCTGCGCCACAAGTCAAGCAAGGGTAGGTAAATCATGCACGTAATACGGCCTGCGTGCCTTGTTTAGGCCGAACTCATCAGAATCGGTTTGTATCTAGCTATATATAGTTTTGGCCGTCCAGACTTTATATTTTTTTTAGGTTAGTTTCTTTAGAGTTTGGGTAGACTATGAAGCGGTCCTCTGGGCGTTCATCTTGTTTATTATTGTGAGATTTTCTATCAAGAAAATTACACTTTGGCGAGAGGATTCTCGTGATCGAGAGTTTGCTAGCTTTTGGCTTGAGGTCCGTCGGCAATGACGGATTGCATGCTGGTGACGTTTACACCGACGAGAGGTGCCTTGTTTGCCGAGGTATTGCTAGTCAGTTGTTGTTACCACAGTTTCAGGTTGCATGTATCTCGCGTAATTGGAAACTTTTATCAGTGAAATTTAGTCACGGTTGTTGCATCGTGAAAGATCGGGCAAAATTAGCAGCGCGTCCGAGGTCGTGCTTTCCTCAGGTGGTATCAGATTACTGGGTTTCTCACGGTGCATTTGTTCTTCTTAGTTGAGGATGTACGGTGACTCTGACTATTATGGATACAAGTCCCACAATGACAAGATGGAGACGCCAAAAATCACAGCCTGGTTGGACAGTGATGCTACACCGACAGAGTGCAGATCATGGGAAAATAGGATGGAAAGTACGTTTGACAAGTGTGCTTCACAGGATTCTAATTTTGATGAGTTTATTGCTTTGGATCTTGCACTGGAGTGTGTGGATGATGAGTTGTATGAGTTGTGGCGTAAGGAGAAACGTGACAAAAAGTTACATTACTCGACGACTATTTGGAAGGATTTCCGAAACTTTTCAAGGGCAGAATTTTTACCTTCTCGTCGTGACAGTATTGTGGTGCCCCTTGTGACGACCATGGTCGCAGCTCCAGTGGAGGCACGTAATCAGAAAGTCAAAGTCTTGGAGCACAATGCTAAAATTAATAAGGTGGTGGTGAAGGGGGTCAACAAGTCAACTGCGATGGTGATTACTCCAGATGAGAAGAAACAAACAGTACCTATTGTTCACAAGGTTTCAGAGGCGCATGTGGACACGGCAATAAAAGAGGAAGCGACATCACCAATGAATGGGCTGAATGTACAACTCAAGAGGGTACATGATGGTAGCAGTAATAAGGTGGATAAAGGGCAGCGTTGGAGTTTGTTTCAGACTCAGTGCGAAATCAAGGGAACGACGTGTAAATTGATGATTGACGGAGGTAGTTGCACCAATGGAATCATCAAGATGTTGGTGGAGAAACTTGGCTTGTCCACATGGCGATATGATGAACCACATCATTTGGAATGGTTGAATAATTGTGGGCAGCTCAAAATTACACATAAGGTGCGTGTGCTGTTTAAAGTTGGACAATATATGGATGAGGTGGAATGCGATGTTTTGCCATTAGAGGTATGTGGTTTATTACTTGAACGACCATGGCAACACGACCGCAATGCAACACATGCCGGGAGGATGAATACATATACTTTTGTTCATGATGGGAAGCAAATGACACTAAAACCAATGGAAGAGAAATCGATTTGCTCAGATATGGTGCTGAAAGTACGGAAAGAGAGATCTTTGAAGGACAACTCGAAACCGAGGACGGTTTGCCTTCAAGAGAGGGAGGATGATGCGGCATACCCTACCACAAACATGCGCGATACACAAGTCATGGTGAATACACTGGTCAATGACAAGGGGTTGCAAGCGACTGCGGCGGTCGTCGACAAAGGGGTGCAAACGGAGGACATAATGGATGAGACGACTACGGTGCAGGTCGAGGAGGCGGATGCCCGAAAGTTAGTTAACCAAGACAAGGACCATAAAATTACAGAAGAGATGACACATCTTAGCAAAGGAAAAGATGGGCACTTGCGTATATTATGTGGTCCAGACTTTCTGCCCATAATACACAAATGAGTTAATGTTAATCATGAGAGAGCTGCTAGATTAGATGGGTCCATACAAGTGCATGCACGCACAAAGCCAGAAAGGAATTGTTTGTTTACTAACCGATTTGGAAAACAATACCGTGCATGCGTTTGGAGAAATAACAGGACGTGGAGAACATGGAGAATTAAAAGGAAAGAGACTACAACATGCGCCAGATTTGTTAGCTGTGTTTCACGGGATATACAAACCACCGATCTGCATGTCCTAGAAAATAGGAAGGGAAGAAGTCTGCGTGTACATGCAGATATCAATCGGTCAGCTGTGTACGTTTGGAAAAAGAAAACAAAAATAGAAGATCATAACAATTACAGCAAGGAAATCGGCTGCGCCACAAGTCAAGCAAGGGTAGGTAAATCATGCACGTAATACGGCCTGCGTGCCTTGTTTAGGCCGAACTCATCAGAGTCGGTTTGTATCTAGCTATATATAGTTTTGGCCGTCCAGACTTTATAGTTTTTTTAGGTTAGTTTCTTTAGAGTTTGGGTAGACTATGAAGCGGTCCTCTAGGCGTTTATCTTGTTTATTATTGTGAGATTTTCTATCAAGAAAATTACACTTTGGCGAGAGGATTCTCGTGATCGAGAGTTTGCTAGCTTTTGGCTTGAGGTCCGTCGGCGACGACGGATTGCGTGCTGGTGACGTCTACACCGACGAGAGGTGCCTTGTTTGCCGAGGTATTGCTAGTCAGTTGTTGTTACCACAGTTTCAGGTTGCGTGTATCTCGCGTAATTGGAAACTTTTATCAGTGAAATTTAGTCACGGTTGTTGCATCGTGAAAGATCGGGCAAAATTAGCGGCGCGTCCGAGGTCGTGCTTTCATCAGGAAGGTTGAATCGACTCTGCTATCCGGGCAGCAGCTGCTAAGTTTTGGATCGGTGTCCGGTATACCTAAGCCGGAGGTGGAAAAAGTTGGCGTCGGCTGGACTCAGGAGCACGTTGACGAGCACGATCGTCGAGTGCGCGCTGTAGGTTCTCCAACCGAGTGCGCTCAGCCAGATTGGCCAAGCGAGCCTGTTCCAAGGCCTGGGCCTCGGGCGTTTCTCCAACTATTGGAGTATGCAGGGCATCCATGTTTCGGCGACGAAGTTCTTCTCTCTGCTGCGAGGAGAGAGGCTCGGGGCGGTACTCCTCGTGAACGCGCGATGGATCACCGTTCCCGTCACCTCCGTCTTCACGATCGAAGCCAGGAGGACCGCGTGGCCTATTGACCATCAGGACTTTCGCTACCGAGTCATTGCTGCCGCACTCGGATGCAGTCTCTACAGAGCCAGTCGACAGATCAAACAGGCCGTAGAGAGACTCGTTGGGCTCGAGCGCCGCGACTTGAGGGGTGGCCGACTGGCGGGCCACCGCATGCTTCACCCACCGTTGAATCCTCGACCGGCCGGTGCGCTTGCTCCGGCGGGTTGCAGGGAGGGGGAAAGCCGTTGGAGTCGACTGGTACTGGGTCGACGGTTGCCGCAGGAGGACGCCATGGACGCACGCGTGAAAGTGCGTTACCCCGCGGGCGGGGAGCGCGTCGACTCCTGAAGCCAAGCGGAGTTGTCGGCGACAAAGGCGAGCGCGCCGAGACGGATCTCGCGGCCCTCAGCCAAACTTCCGCCTGGAACAATGATGATGGGGATCGAAATTTTTTTGCAACTTCTCCAATAAGTCGCTAAGACACCTGCCCACGGTGGGCGCCAACTGTCGTGGATCTAAGACTGACAGTAGAATGGGGCGTAAGTATGAGGAGGCAAGATCCTAGCTATGGAGTAGTTGTACACACGAGTTTTACGAGTTCAGGCCCTTCTCGGAGGAAGTAACAGCCCTACGTCTCGGTGCCCTGAGGCAGTCGACTGGATTATATATATATATATATATATATATATATATATGTGTGTGTGTGTGTGTGTGTGTGTGTGTGTGTTTACAAAAAAGTGTGAACCCCTGTCCCAGAGGAGGGGGGTGGCTTATATAGAGTGCGCCAGGACCCCAGCTCCCCTCCGTTACACAGGATTCAATGTTCATGAAGGAAAGGCGTTACTGATAACGTCTACAGTAAAATGTTATAAATGCTCATAATGCTATGGTTTAAGTCCTAACCGTTGCAGAGTGGAGGGTTCCTCATCTTCTGGTGGTCGAGTGTCTTCAAGGTGGTCGAGTGAGCGCATCTCCGCGGTCGAGTGGATGATGATTTCTCTTTGATTGCTTCTAATTCTTTGTAAAGATGTCCTTGGGGAGGGTATGCTGGACAGGTCCATGACCCTACCCTAGGTACATAGCTTCATCAATCGGTATGATGCGGGTCCTGCCTCGTGTAGACACGGGGGACAGGCATGAAGCGGGCGGGAGACTGGTTCCTCGGCGTTGGTTGGCTGGTTGTGCGGGTAGGGACCGACCCCACAGCCTGGCGGCACGCGGCGTGAGTGGGTTGGCGCGGGGGGAATCAGCCTGGGAGGCGCGGGCCTCCTGACGAGGCGGTGATCCCGGCGTAGATACGCCCTGACCTGACGCGGTCGGGCGCGTAGATCCCAAGGCGGATCGCCCCTGGTCTCCTGTGCCTGCGACAGAATCCTGCTGGACAGGGTTTTCTTCAAAAAAAAGCACGGTTTCCTTCACCGTTTGCGCTGCAATTTGTTCCTGTAACACCAGACTCAGGTAAAGGCTTAGGAGAGTTAGTCAAAACTGGATCATCTCAGTTATCATTACCCATACGATCAACTCCAGAAAGATGAGAAGGAAACAGAAGGATCTCTTTGCGAAGGAGAGCACCGGCATTAGGATGGAGTGAGGCAAAAGGAAATTGTGTTTCATCAAATACCACATCACGAGAAATATAGACGCGAACAATCGCAACATCAATACATTTAACACCCTTATGTTGAGCACTGTATCCAAGAAACACACATTGCTTGGAACGAAACATAAGTTTACGAGTGTTATAAGGACGAAGATTGGGCCAACATGCGCAACCAAAGACTCGAAGAGTGGTGTAGTCCGGTGTGATATGCAAAAGACGCTCAGTGGGGGTCTCGTTAGAGATGACACGACTAGGCCACATGTTGATGAGATGCACAGCGGTAAGAAACGCTTCATCCCAAAATTTTAGTGGCATGGAGGCGGAAGCAAGGAGAGCTAGTCCTACTTCAATGATGTGGCGGTGTTTGCGTTCGGCTGACCCATTTTGCTGGTGCGCGTGGGGGCATGAGACATGATGAGAAATGCCAATCTTTTGAAAAAAAGAATTGAGATTCTCGTATTCCCCACCCCAATCAGATTGCATAGCAATGATTTTACTATCAAACTTGTGTTCTACAAGAGCTTGAAAGTTGTGAAACACTTGAAAGACATCAGAACGCTTTTTGAGCAAATAGATCCATGCGTACTTACTAAAATCATCAATAAAGCTTACATAGTAAGAATGTCGACCATCAGAAGTAGGGGCTGGACCCCATACATCAGAAAAGATAAGCTGCGAGGGCTTGGTTGACACACTAGTGGATACAGGATATGGCAGTTGATGACTTTTTGCTCGCTGGCATGAATCACAAACAGTCTCTAAATTTCTCTCACCAACAACCGGGAGCTTATTTCTACTAAGGATTTGATGAACAGTAGCAAATGATGGATGACCTAAGCGACTGTGCCACCTTTCAGCGGAAAGCTTGATGGCACCATAAACTCTTTTATTGTATGAGCAATACTTAGGAAGTAATGCATAGAGTCCTTCCACACAGACACCCCTATGGAGAATTTCCTTCGTGACCTGATCCTTGATCAAAAAGAAGAAAGGGTGAAATTTTAGAAAGACATTGTTATCAAGGGCAATGCGATGAACAGATAAGAGAGTTTTGGAAGCATTAGGCACATGCAAGATATCTTTTATTTCAAGGTTTTTGTATGGGGTTTTGATATGTGATTGACCAATATGACTTATCTCCATACCTGCACCGTTTGCCGCAGTGTAGACTTGATCATTGCCATGATACTTCTCATGCATTGTTAGCTTCTCCAATTCAACCGTGATATGATTTGTTGCACCGGTATCCATATACCAGTTGGTATCGACACCGTATGACGTATCAGCTGCAGCAACAATTTTTTCTTTTGGGACGTATCATTAGCATAACGCCAATCACAGTCCTTAGCAATATGATTAGTTTTTTTGCAGATTTGACATTTACCCTCGTAGCCTTCGTAGCCTTGGAAGTTTCGGCCCCTGTTGCCGTTGGAGGGGGGGGCAACCGTTGTTGTTGCTGGGATTCCCCTGGTGATAGTAGCCTCCGCCACCACCACTATGATAGGACCCGCTACCGCCGCCGTAGTTCTTCTGGTGGTAGCCTCCAGCGCCACCGTTCGGGTAGTCGCTGCTGCCACCACCACCATAGCCACCTCCACTGTAGCCGCCAGAGCCGCCACTTCCGGATCCGCCACCGTTAGGGTGGCCACCGCCGCCATAGCCAGGGCCACCACGAGGGCCACCACCGTTGCACTTCTGGTTTGTGTTGCCGCGGTAGCCGCCCTTGTTGCCTCCTTGTCGCCCGCCGCCGCGGGATATGGAGTTTACAGAAGATTTGAAGCCACCGGATCCGTTTCCATGGAACATCTCGACCCTCTGGTCGAAGTTGGCCACAAGAGAGAAAAGGGCGTCGACGGTGGTAGGCTCCGTGCGCACATCCAGCACGGAGACAATCAGTTGGTACTCCATGTCGAGTCCAGCAATGATGAAGGAGATGAGTTCTCCCTCCCCGATCGGTCTGCCCGCCGCCGCGAGCTCGTCGGAGAGATACCTCATGTACCCGAAGTAGGCAGAAGCCGACTGGTATCCCTTCTACGCATTGGTGAGAGAGGCTCGGATGTTGTTGATGAGAGATAGGGACACAGCAGCAAACATGTTCGCCAGCGCGTCCCAGATTGCATGTGATGTCTCAAGGGAGGCGACTTGGATGAGAACTTCTTTGGATAGATTTCGGAGGAGATAGGCAAGTATTTGCTGATCTTGAATAAGCCATGGGGAGTAGTCAGGATTTGGGACAACCTGATCCTTCCCATCGGCGTCTTTGGAGGTGATGGTTTTGGAGGGTTCTTTGGTAGTTTGATCGAGATAGCCAAAAAGGCCAGTGCCCATGATCTGTGATCTGGCCTGGGCGCGCCGTAGGACATAGTTGGTACAGGAAAGTGGTTCGGATATGTTGTTGTTCAGGCCGGAGAAGATGGCCGAGCTAGAGGAGGACATGGTTCCTGGGATGATCGGTGGAAGGTAGGATCTGTCGATGGAGGATGGGTGGAGACGAGCTAGGGACAGGTTTCTGCCAATGGAGGGTAGATGGGAATGAGCTAGACGAGGTGGAAGAGTCCTGCTCTGATACCATATTAAGAATGGTTTAAGCGTCTCAATCACCGTAACATGGTGACCCGCATGTATTTGTATTGATATGACTTGGAGTACAAGGGATCCTGTGGTTACAATCTAACCATACAGAAGAGATATACAAGGGAAGGAGATAGAGATAGAGTACAGAGATACGTTATCTGACTAACTACCTCCTAACAATACCCTTGATGCGCTGACAACAATATTGGTTAACATGTGGAAGTTGGAAGTCCCTAGTAAAATAAAAATCTTCATCTGGCGAGCTCTTAAAGGTGTTGTTCCTGGTATGGCAGCTCTTGCTTCTAGGCATATTAAAGTCTCAGCAGAATGTCCTATTTGTCGTTCTGGGCCTGAAGATATTCGCCACTTGCTGTTTACTTGTACACGTGCTCGGCAAGTTTGGAAGGCACTTGGCCTTAATACATTTATTGATCAAGCTTTGGCAGTGGATCTTTCGGGCTCTGTAGTTTTGGAAGAAATCCTACGATGGCCACACAGGAAGTCTCCGGTGTTAGGACAACTAGGCTTGCAAGAAACAGTGGTTGTGGCCTCATGGTACATATGGTGGGAAAGGAGAGAAGCAAGGAAAGGCGAGAACGTCAAACGACCTCTTAGCTCAGCTTCCGCTATCCAAGCACTAACGGCAGACTATGCAGAGAAGTCTCCTCAGGAGCAGGCGAGAAGAGTAGGTTGGGAGAAACCACTTATTGGTACTTACAAGTTAAAATACTGATGCATCTTTCTTTGAAGATGGTACAGGATCAATGGCTGCTATTGTGCGTAACAGTCGTGGGGAAGCAGTTGCCGGTGCTGCAGAGATTTTTAGTTATGCCTCAAGTGTTGCGTCTGCAGAAGCAATGTCACTTTACCTTGGTCTTCGACTAGTACGTGATATTGGATGCTCAAAAATCCCCGTGGAGTCAGACTGTTTAGAGCTCGTTACCGCTTGCAATGGAGGTTCAGAGATACTGGCATCATATACTGCTATTTAATACGATGCTTTCCAACTTGCACATGAGATATCGTCGATTCAATTCCGTCATTGCCCCAGGGAAGCAAATAAGTTGGCCCATGTTTTAGCGAGACATGCTTATGACTCAAAAGAAATGATTTGGTGGGATGATGTTCCGCCTAATTTTCTGTTACCTCATGTTCTGAATGATGTAACACTCTCAAATTTGCAATAAAGTGCCAAGAGGCTTCCTTAAAAAACGCTCTTATATTATGGGACGGAGGGAGTATTTCGCAAAAAGACTATCATTTCTTAAAAAAAGTAAAAGGATCATCCTACCCTTTATTATGAAGAGGTATCGAGAGATTTCATCCGTTGATGTGTTTAGGGGGGTTGTACCGAAGCAGAAGTGTTGAGAGTAGAAGGTCTTCGTGTTCAAATTCCACTACGTGCTGATTGTTTTTGGATTTTCCACTATTACTGTTTCACTACTACAGGGAGAGAATGTTTGCTGCTGGGCCGGCCCAGTTGACCTCCCAGGGTTATACAGAATTGTATTTTGCAAAAAGACTATCCTTTCTCAAAAAAGTAAAAGGATCATCCTACCCTTTATTATGAAGAGGTATGGAGAGATCTCATCCTTTGATGTGTTTAGGAGGGTTATACCGAAGTAGAAGTGTTGCGATGATCGATGTGATGGCTGTTATGATTCTGAAGGTTGTGCTGATGATAGGCCTGACCGGTCTGTGCT
This sequence comes from Triticum aestivum, assembly GCF_018294505.1. Classification (NCBI taxonomy): domain Eukaryota; kingdom Viridiplantae; phylum Streptophyta; class Magnoliopsida; order Poales; family Poaceae; genus Triticum; species Triticum aestivum. The sequence continues at coordinate 30,380,883 of NC_057803.1, forward strand.
TTTGAAAGGATTATTGCACGTTGTAGAGTTGGAGTTGTCAGTTCATTCCAAAGTGGTATGCATTCTTGCTTGCTTGCACCTGCTTCAGTTAGGTTCAGTTTTGGGACCTTATGACCATAGGAGTAGTATTATGTTGCTCAAATAGGCTGCGATGCAATTTACACTACCTGATTCTAAGCTTCTCACCTCACGCAATTTTAAAAATAGGTATTAGCAATAATAAATAGTGAGTCTAGGAAATAAATGTGTGTGTTTTAAACTTCTTGCGTTACTTTACTCCTGTACAGCATCTCGAGCCAAAGAAATCATTCCCCACTGCATCACATGGTGTAGTCGCATCTTCTACTGTAATTTCTTTAGCAAACTACTTATATGATCTTGTTCCTTTCCACAGTTTATTGTCAAACAGGGATTTAAAAATCTGCCCTACATTTGGCAAGTTAAGGACTTTATTGCTCAGCGAATGGTGTCCTGGCATTGCTGGTGACCTCAATATCTTCAGTTGTTTCCTCAAACATTCACCAATTCTGGAGAAGCTCACTCTCCAGCTTTGTGAGGTAATATATTTTGTACATGACCAACCGTGTGTTACTGAAGTTGATTACCATCCATGATCAATTGATGTAGTAAAATATTTGAATGTTTTAGGTACCTAAAGTTCCAGTGAAAACACAAAGAAGTTACACTCCATCAGAGCAACCATTTTCAGGCAACCATCTGTGTGGAGGATGATAGAAGCGTCTCAACCCTCATACATGAGAGCTCACATGTATATATTGATGGAGCGATCGTAGTAGATCGAGAGGATTACAAGGTTCGGTGGAGATGGCCAACCGAAGGGAGATACATGAGGAGATAGAGAAGAAGAGATAAAGTAGTTTAAACAGATAACAGAAAACCTATCTCTATCTCCTATATTTGAGGCACAAGATATGTTTAACACCCTCCCTTAATCTGAACTTCTCAAGTTTAGATTACGCTTGAATTCTTCAAACTGTCTTGTGGCCAAAGCTTTTGTGAACCCATCTGCAACTTGATCTTTTGAAGGAATGAATCTAATGTCCAACTCCTTGCCTGCAACTCTTTCTCTTACAAAATGATAATCAATTTCAATGTGCTTTGTCCTTGCATGAAACACGGGATTGGCAGAAAGATATGTGGCACCAAGGTTAGCACACTAAAGACACGGTGTTTGAGCATATATTCCAAGTTCCTTTAGCATGGCCTTAACCCAGATGATCTCAGCTGTTGCATTGGCCAGTGCTTTGTACTCTGCCTCAGTACTTGACCGTGACACTGTTGCTTGCTTCTTGGCACACCAAGAGATAAGATTAGGTCCAAAGAAAACTGCAAACCCCCCAGTGGACCGTCTGTCATCCAAGCAACCTGCCCAGTCAGAATCAGAAAAAGCACTAACAAGAGTGGAGGAGGACTTGCTGAAGGTGAGTCCAACACTCAATGTATTCTTCACATATCGTAGAATCCTCTTAGCAGCAGTCCAGTGAGCTGAGGTGGGTGCATGCAGAAACTGACACACTTTATTAACTGCAAAAGAAATGTCAAGTCGTGTAAGTGTTAAGTACTGAAGTGCTCCAACCAAACTTCTGTACTTGGTGCCATCAGCTTGATCCAAGAGTGCACCCTAGATAATCTTTCTGCACTGGAAAGTGGAGTTAGAGATGGTTTACAATCTCTCATCCCAGCCTTGGTCAAAAGATCAGTCGCATACTTTTCCTGAGAAAGATGAAGACCACCATCACTGTTCCGCTTCACTTCAATACCAAGGAAGAAGTGAAGATCTCCCAGATTCTTTAGTGCAAAATCTGAATGCAAATCTTGCAACAAAGCTGTTATGGCCTTATCAGAGGAACTTGTGACAATAATATCATCAACATAAATGAGCACAAAAATAACAGTCTGTGACTTCTTGTAAATGAACAGTGATGTATCTGACTTGGAGGGAATAAACCCAAGAGCTATCAGTTTGGAACTTAGACGTGAATACCATGCTCTAGGAGCTTGCTTGAGACCATAGAGGGACTTATCAAGTTTGCAAACATGAGATGGTTTGTGTTTATTTTCATACCCAGGAGGTTGTTTCATGTAAACTTCCTCTTCCAGAACACCATGGAGAAACGCGTTCTGAACATCAAGCTGACGGAGGCTCCAACCTCTAGACACAGCAACAAACAGTATAAGGCGAATGGTGGCAGCTTTAACAACGGGACTAAAAGTATCCTCATAATCAAGTCCATACCTCTGTTTAAAACCCTTAGCAACAAGTCTGGCTTTGTAGCGATCGATGGTGCCATCTGATCGACGTTTGATGCGATGGACCCACTTACAATCAATAATGTTGTAACGTGGATGATAAGGAACAAGATGCCATGTGTTGTTATTCTGCAGGGCACGAAATTCTTCATCCATAGCGTGTTTCCAGCAGGGATCAACAAGAGCATCGGTGACAGTGCGAGGTTCACCTGCGGAGTCACTCGAGGCAGCTGAACCATACTTAGTTTTATAATTGATAGGAGGAATAGTGCCTGCCTGTAGACGCGTACGAGGCAGCGATGGAGGAGCCGCAGAAGATTCGGGCGACAGCGACAGACGTGGTTCTGGTGATCCCGAGGCAGATCCGTTCAACAGCGCGGGATCTTCTGTGGCAGCTGTAGTGGAAGGAGCATCAGAAGCGGCCGCAGAAGATCCGGGCGGATCGGGCACGGGAACCGCGCCGCGTCCAGCCGAGCCTGTCGCAGGGGCCCGCCTGGAGTAGACCTGCGGGACCGGCGGGTACCGCCTGGTCGAGCTGGCCTCATCAGGTGATTGGCGCGCCTCGCATGGGGGGTCCACGCAGGCCGCCTGGTCGGGCTGCCCCCTGCAGTCGATTGGTGCGGCGCACGTGGGGAGGCTGGTGCGGTGGGGGAGCGTGACGCGACCGGGCGGGACTGGCCCAGCAGCGATCCCGAGGAGGATACGGTCGGGGCTGACGCAGTCAGGGGCACCGATCCCGATGTAGATTCCCTTGGATCGCCTGTTTCCTCCTCTGTTGCTGCTGAAACAGTGTTTTTTTCACCATTTTCTGCTGAAATACAAAACTCAGGTGCAACAGGTGATGGATTAGTCAAAGTTGGGTCAGTACAAATATCATCACCCTCACACGGAACGCCGGATAGATGCGAAGGAAGGAGAAGAATTTCCTTGCGGAGAAGGGCGTCGGCGTTTGGATGGAGTTTTGTAAAAAGGGAATTGAGTTTCATCAAACACAACGTCACGTGAGATATACACACGTCCGGTGGAAACATCTAAGCACTTGACCCCCTTATGCTGAGCGCTATACCCAAGGAAAACACATTGCTTAGACCGAAAACTAAGCTTACGGGTGTTGTAGGGACGAAGATTTGGCCAGCAGGCACACCCAAAAACACGAAGTGTGATGTAATCTGGTGTGACATGAAAGAGGCGTTCAGTGGGAGTTTCGTTGGAAATAGTGCAACTAGGCCACATGTTGATGAGATGCACGGCAGTGAGAAAGGCTTCGTCCCAAAATTTTAGTGGCATTGAAGCAGAAGCTAAAAGAGCAAGACCTACTTCAACGATGTGCCTATGCTTGCGTTCAGCAGAGCCATTCTGTTGGTGCGCATGTGGGCAAGAGACGTGATGCGAGATACCTATCTTTTGAAAAAAAGAATTCAGTTTCT